>NW_008618394.1:25892-31521 GCF_000691845.1 Merops nubicus
ACAGTATTGCAAAGAATAGCTAATGCTGCCTGAGCCTACTGCTAACTACCTATTTGCTGCCTGTTAATAAAACTTCCCCTGTACTACGAGGATAAATCTCATGCAAAGGTCCACATTGTGACATCTTTCTCATATTGACAGTTCTGCAATGCCACTGTTGAATTAGGCTCTACAGAATTATTTTCTCCCAAATACTTCTTCCTTAAAAAATTTCTGAAAAATATTTGGAAATGTGGACATAGTTGCCTATAGATATGAGAGTGTGAGAGGGTACTAACACCTGATGTTTTTCAATAGAAATTATAACATCTTTTTTTCAGAGTGGATATGCATCTGTTACAATGATGACAACTCTGATAATAAATTATTCCATTTGAGAACAAAAGAAAGAAGGGCAAAATCAGAAGTCTGGAAAGTTTTTAAGAAGAGGGCAAATAACAAATGCATTGCAGATTTTCTTTTAACTTTCCAGTCTGATGCATTCTCTTGAAGCATAAAAATATTTTAAGAGCAGTACGTGGGAAATTTTTGAATCTGAGCTCTGCAAAGAGTAAAAAAAGGGGCTATCAGGTGCTTTAAAGAGATGGGTGTAGTATTAAAAATGTCACGGTATACACTGAAAGAGGTGTATCCAAATCCCACCCCTAAATTATTGGAATCAAATCACAAAAGCTTTAGCATATAAAAACAAAGGTGAAGTATAATTTTATTTCTGGTGAGAAAACAAAAAAGATCAATAAACTTCAAATAATTTCTTACATGTATTGAAGTTATAACATGAAACAAAACATTATCATTTATCCTTGAGTCATGAAGTGGAAATAAAAGTCAGCCAAAAGATTTGAGCTGCTCTCTGCCTCAGGACACATCACCAGAACTTCACTGAAGTTACAGCTGCAACTGTGGGCTGAATTAGACCCCAGACACAAGGTTTAAGCGGTATAATTTTTACTGATGCAGACTGTAGCTATGTATTAATAATAACTATATCCTGTGTAATTCTTTTGTATTACATGTGTACAATTGCTCTTCCTCTGTTCCAAAATAGAGTAGAGCAAATCCGGCAGAAGTGGATATGGTTGATGGAGTCAGTCTCTCCAGCCTCCATCACTGCATCCAACTCTGACACCCAAATAAAAGATTATTTTTCCATAAGATTGATTATTGAAAATCACAATATAAAAATGTTTGTATTTATGGAGGGGAATACTCTCCAAAATCTTCAGAAAAGTTTTTTATTATGCATGCATGGTTACCATTATTATTCGAAGCATTATTATTTTATCATTCACATATTAGAGTTCCTGAATAGTTAAAACATCTGATGGGTAATTTATGAGTGGAAGAGGAGGACCTCCCTGTTTATTAAGAAGGTCACGCAACCAGACAGAATCATATAAATCTTAAATGACCATTCAGGAGGAACAAAATTTTGTATTTGTTATGTCATTTTAATGAACAAGGCCTAGGTTCAGATTAACCGGGCTGCAAATGTTATTTGCGGATATTGTGATTTTTAGTAAAGGTTTATGGCAGTGACACTGCTAAGATTCATAACTTTAAATTTTCTTGCCAAGCAACATGAAGAAAGAGAAGCACTACTGTGCAGGATGAACCTGTGCTGATTTAAGCAGGTCTGCTCATGGCAGGTAGAAAAATGCTGTAGGTTTCAGTGGTCTCTGTAGGCAGACTTAGTTGTCATTGCAGTTTGTGGGAGAACCAAGTTAGATGGCAGTGGAGTCTGTTCAATGCATGACTGGCCAACACATTGCATGCTGGCTTTTACCTGTGGGTGACCTGCTTTCAGAAGTGAAGGCCTAGGAATAAATTTCGAGATGACCAGTACTCCATTAGTGCCTCAGGTGGCCAAAGGCATGTTATGTGGGAAGGGTCAGCAGGCTACATACTCCCTGTGGTTACAGATAGTATCAGAGCCGGGCCTCCACAGCTCCACAGGAAGGCTTAGAAGGTACTGAGCCCTGGACACACAAAGAAATGGACTCACGGCTGTGGCACAGGGAAAACGGTGTAGGGATCATTTAATGCACTATTTCTTCTCTCAGACAGCTGGGTGGAGAGAGGGGTGCTGGTGTGGCATTGTCTAAGTGAGTACTGGGGCTGCCTGATTACCTGGGAGGTGGCCTTTGCAAGAGAGACAGAAAGTCTCCAGAACTGATTTGCTTTTTGAGGCTCCATGGTAAAAGCACTGTCAAGTAGAATATAGTTTCAAATACCAGTTATCTTGTGTTGGAGCCTGTGCACAGAATTCTGCACAAAGAGGATCATCAGGGAAGCAAGTGGGAGCAGCTTGGTGCTTAATTTGGCCAAGACTGCCTTACTATGCAGAGCTGCTCCGCAAGTTCCTTGGTGCCAGAGCAGGACTTCAGTAGGACTCTTAATCCTGATTAACCCTGAAAGCTGTTCATACCTTTCTCATCACAGCCTGTTCCCTCATCTAGGAGACGTTTCCCAGACATGCCTATGGGCAGGTGCAGACAGACGAGTCCTGGTCTGTGAACGGACTGGTGTGGTGCCGTAGTGTTTGTAGGTGTTTGCTTTGCACCCAGGAGCCGTGCTGTCTAAGACAGGCTTTAATTTGCCACTTTGCCTGCATTAGAAACTACATGTAGGTAGTAATACCTCCCTACATTTTCATCCAGAAATTTACTTGCATTACTTGGGTCTAATATGTGTTCCGCTGACAGTTTGAGAGACCATTTATATTTCTAATATGATCAACTAACTGGTGTGAAAGATTTGCTCTGCAAAGAAGATATCTGTTAGATATCCTCTGTTAAAGAGAACAATGGACAAGCTGCAAGTGAAATTGAAGATATATTTGGAGCAGCAGATTCTTCTATATTTTTTCCCCAAACCCCTGCAATTAAAAATGGAGTTCTGTACCTAAATACAGCAGTTTCACCCCTTCTGGTTTTCTTTTTTTTTTTTTTTTTTTTTTTAAAACCCCAACTTTGTAACCTTTGAAACAGCTCTTTGAAACAGGCTAAGAGACACGGCGTGTCACAGAGAGGAAGAAAGAGGGGACGTATCACACACATATATTTCAGAAACTGTTGGATAACTGGAAGATCAGCTGTGTGGATTGCTGTTACAAACCCTGAAAAGCAGAATTGTTTTTATTTAACTGCTGACTTTTAAGCACATTAAGCCCATCTGGGATCTTTCTAACTTGCTATTTTGACTCAGGCATCAGGCATAGATGCTTTGAGAGATAATATCTAGTGACTTTGCATTGGCTTGCACACAGACCCCTGAACAGTGCTCCACCAATGGCGCCTTCTGGTTGTCTGGAGCCTGGCAGTTCCATGACACAGCACTTGCATTTGCATCATTGTGCTTAATTATTTGGGCAAACTCTGGACTTTTCCAGTCACTTCTCTTGGACTTATTCAAGACAGTAAATTGAAAGTGGTCCTGCCAACTTGATTAGCTCTGAATTGATAAAAAGCCTGCAATGTGCCCTTATTCTCAGGAAAGTCTTAGGACTTTCTGGTGTATCTGTTGTTAGTGTCATTGAGAAAGCAGAAGGTTTGTTTAAGCACCTGTGCTTGAGAAAGTCGCAGTTTGTGGTGACAGTGGCCTGGCAGAAGCATGTGAAATGATACACCAAAGGACATTGGTGCTTTGGGGAGCAGGGCTCTTGGTGGCTCCTAATATCTCCTGGAAAATCATGAAAATCACCTGGGCCAGAAAATATTTTAAGTGAAATGAAATAATTGTATTGGTTATGTAAAGAGTGATTTACTGAGTGGGGTCTTCATACCAGCATTTTCAGCTGCAAAGTGGAACATTTACTGGAAGGATAAGCAGATAAAATATGAGATCTTAGCATATTAATAGATCTGAAGATATATATATAAAAAAAAAGGGTGAGTTTATGACAGAAGCTTTGAGAAAGGAAATTAAATTTATTCCTTAAAGTTGATCAAAAGTTTGTAGGCAGAAAGATAAGGTTTACATAGAAGAGTTCTCTGGAGAAAAGAGATCTGTAAGCAGTTCTGCATTTGGAATTCATGTGAGCTACTCAAGGCTAATACTTGGAAGAGCAGTCTATGCAAAATATTAAAGAAGATAACATTTCTTCTCAGGGATACTGAGGGTAGCAGTCAGGTTTTACCTGCATGCCAAATATTACATCTCTCTTTGATGTTTTACAGAGGATTCTGGCCAACCTTTTTCTGCCTTTGCAGCTCTTGCGTTACGTAACTACTGTGCGGCTGCAAAGTCCAGCAGTGTCGGGTTGTTCTACAATCCTGCCTTCTCAGTGCTCACAGAAAGGATTAAGGATTTTATTGTGGCTGGTGTTAGTGTGGCAGTACAAAATTACTTTTTCATTTAAAAAAAAAAAGGCACCAAGAAATGGGATTCTGCAGTTTTATTAAGCACTTGCTCAAACCTTATAGAACATTTATAAAACATCTAAGTGTTTTTCTGAAAACAGATGAAGCTCTGATGCCAATTAGGTGTTGAAATTAATACCATCAGTGAAGAACTCTAAAGCCAAAGTTTTCAAATTTTAAAAATCTCTGTTTTGCACACTTTCCTGGCAAAGTGCCTGTTACACAGCCTGTCTGTCTGCAGTGTGCTCTAACTACAAGATCACAGGCACCTGAAATGAACATTAGAAGGTCATTATTGTTACCTAAACAGCAGAAGAGGGGAGTTTGAAGGAGCGTAATAAAATATGCAGACTTATTAAACATGACCAAGCTAAATTATTCCACTTGAGAAGAGTGAAAGTATTTTAGCAAAAGATTTGATAATGGAGAAACTCAAGAGGTGCGATCTTACTAGGCAGTGTTACATTTTTTGTGATAGCATGATATACCTTGACAAATGAGGTGTGCTGAGTTTGCTAACCATGAATTGTGAAATGCTTTCCTGGGTTTCTGAATGTCCTCAACAGATAAGCCCCAAAGAGCTGCAAGTCTGTATGCATGGATAAGAAGCTCATTCTGCTCTGCTTTGCTACTTGTGATATCATTTAAGTCCCTGCCAAAAGATTTACTTTTCCTGTTTGTTTTGTGCTTGTTGTAAGTAATCACCTGCATTGTAGGGGAAGGAGCTTGGTCTTTTGTGGTGGATTTCCAGTCCAATTTCTGTATAATTGTTAGTGGTGTTTCCTGTTATTTTATTTGGACTGACACAGGACTGGTATTTCAATGTCACCTTAATAAGGATGAGTATTTGTACATAGCGTTTTACATAAGTGATTTAGGCATTGTTCTTCTGTCATTTCTCTGCAATATTATTTTGTTCTCCTAGAGGAGAAAAATGCTCTAGCTCTTGTCTTTATCTGTAGACTAAAATAAAGAACTATAATTATTCAGAAAGAAAGAAATTATTAACACCTGATGTATTGTCCCACTTTTACTTGTCTTGAGGATATGTTTACATTTTGCATGCCTCTAGATAAAGTGATGGGGTTTCTTTATTTTTTTTTTTTGTTTGTTTGTTTTTTTTTTTTTGGTTGCTGTTTTCTATAAAGAAAAATTATAGAGTTGAGAACTGGAAACTATTACAAAGTGTAGCTGCTGTAGTCAAGAAGTGTGAGTTTTTTTCTGGGATGAAATGTAATGTCTCTCTTATTCCCTGTAGAGGAAAGAGT
>NW_008618394.1:31552-38868 GCF_000691845.1 Merops nubicus
AGCAAGCTGTAAGCAATTTTTACTTCTGGGTACTGTACGGAGGCTGAAGAAAGCTCAAGCTCTTATGCAGATTGAATAAAAGAGCTGATCTTCCACACCAAATGTTGCTACTATAGATGCCATCAACAAGTGGACCTTTACAAGGTTGTTGTGTTTTAGAGCCAGCTGGGAGCTGGGCAACACGTGGCTATTCTCTCAGTGCCCTCCCTCCCCCAGAAAGGGAAGGAGAAAAGGGAGAAAAATGCGAAGCCCCATGGGATGAGATAAGGAGAATTTAATAAAACAACACATAAGGAACAGTAAACAACAGTAACGACAACAGCAGCAATGAAACAGTGTATGGAGTGATACAAAGCACAGACCACATTAGCTCCGAATGGAAACAGCATCAGAAACCCTGAACCCTCTCTTGAAACATGCACCTAGCTCAGTACACCCCTAGCCCTTATGTCCCAGGCATGATGTCAGTGTGGCACCAAATAACCTATAGCTGGTTCAGTTGCCTATCCTGGATGTGCCCCCATCCCAGCTTCTGGTGAAAATTAAGCCTATCCTAGCTGAACCAGGACAAAGGTAATGATTTATACTTACCAAAAATGGGTTTGATATAAAATATAGTTGAGAACATAAGGGATGAGACATTTTTGACTGATTTTTGCAAAGCTAATTTCTGGAGTGTGATATCCATGCATATCCCATGTATATGCTTCAGTGGTCTATAAGCTCAGCCCTCTTTCACTGTGTTTGGTGGAAAGGTTCCCATTCACTCAGTGGGATTTGGCCTGTGGTAGCAGAAGGTTTGAACATACCTGATCTGCACCTGCACAGTTTATGGATTTAACTACAATTTCTCCTGTTCACATTGAAAAGACATGAAAAATATGTTTTCATAACTAGTGTTGGAAAAAGGACAGTGATCTTTCTTCTGCTTTGAGAATCAAGTGATCTGACTAACAACTGGCATCCTAGCGCTGGAGCAACGATGGAGAGAGATTGTGTGTGGTGGCTTTTCATGAAATATCCAGTTACTTTAGGCACAGTAGTAGGAGGAAGAGACACAAAGGTCAGTTCTAATCTTTGCTTTCTGAAAGGACTGGAATTTTTAATCTGAGCCACAAAAAAAATGAAAAAGAAAAATTGCTGTGTTTGCTGTTGATAGGTAATTCATAATTTAATTTTTTTTTACTGTGACTTTTTTACTGTGACTTATTTTATATTTGAGATTTCAATTCAAGTAAACTTTCCCATACTATGCTCATGAAATAGCCCCTTATCTTTACTAGAAAGTGATTTTAAGAAAAGCTAAGGTAGCAGGAACCTTCTACTAGAATATGTGTTTTTGAAACACATATAGCTCTGCTATTTGCAGACCTAAAGGAGTAGCCTTTAGTGACTTGGATTAATCTTATTATCTTGTGATTTCTTCAAAGTTATTTCTTTTTATCTTCTATTTTTCTCAGACAATTCTAGTATGAATTATGTCTCTAATGTGTACAAGTTGAACAAGAGCACTTTTAACTAAATTACGTAAAATTGCCTCAGTGCCTCAGTGAGAATGTTCAGAACTCCAAGTCTGAATGGTCTCTCTCTGAAATGTGTCTTGTCATTTCAGCATCCAGCTATATTTCCCAAAATGACTGGTTTTAGGCCCTATATTTAGCATCATTCTCATAGAATAGCAGGTTGGAAGAGACCTCAAGGATTCTGTTATATGCTAGAAATTTTGGCTTAATTGAAAATCCTCTATGAAAGTTATTTGGCAATCTTACTAAGAATACTGTCTCAATTTTTTTAAAGTGCTGATTCTTAGGCAGTTCTTTGTGCTTCTGATCGTCAAGCTCTAAACTTGCATTTTAGGGAACAGTTTTAGGAAAGACCTCAGGTTGTGAATCCAAACTCTAGAGGAAGCAGAATTATTTTTTTTTTAGCTGCACTTTTTTCCAAGTAGATGATGATGGAATTTTCTTCTTTTAAGAGCTCCTTCTTTGAGTTAAATAACCATTATCCTGTAAGTACAGCTTTCATTAGGATGGACTATCTTGTAAAGAATTTATCCTAAAACTTACGGAATTTGCCCGGTTGTATTAGGAGTTGCTGGTGTAATAAAAAAAATTGCTACTTGAAAGACTGTTCATCCCTTTTTCATGTATCTTTTTTTAAAAAAAAAAAAACCACCAGTTTTTATATACTTTTCTTATGAAAGACTGACTGAATACTTTAATTTTTCCTTTTTAAGCAAACTTTTCCATCACAGTATTTTTAGTAACAAGAAACACTTTTTGATGAAGAAGAATCTCTTCATTTCCTGTATTGCCTGTTTTTCCAACAGTCAGACGTTAAAGCTCTCACGGGCTGAACAGTTGAGGGCCTATTGCAAGGTCCTTGATTAGTCACTTACTTTTCTTTCTTTAATGCAACTTTATGTCTTAAAATATCTTAACTAAACTTTAGGCTGTTGTGTCCACTGTATGCTCTTTGACTGCTGTAAAAGCACAGACATCCAAAACCAAGTTCTTTTAAAACCAGAAAAGCAGTGTCAGCTGAGTCCATGTGGTGGAGAAATGGGCCTGTCCCATAACAGGGAAGGGCACATCCTCAGAGAACACTTGACCAAGCTCTCCTCAAGCGTACAGATAACTTCTGGTGTGCAGGGAGTTTTAGTCAGCTCATCTGAAATACAAAGCCCTATTTTTCAGCAACTTCCATTAAATTGTGTTGCCTCCCCATTGCCACTCAGTGGTGGTGCAAGCTGTGCTTGTTGGTTGGGCTTGGAGAGAAGGAGCCATGAGGGTGATCTGCCCTACACTGCCTATTTAAAAATAGCTACTATCCTCTGATACCAGAAGGCTAAGCATGTTTCCTAGGTAAGCTGAGGACACTTACCATGGTGAGATGAGCTCCAGTCACTGCTGGTGTCAGGCAGTTCACTGATTTCTGCAGGGAGACATTCCTTTCTCCCCATTGCTAGAACAGATCTAACTGGCTGACCCGTTCTCTGAAGAGCCAAGATAGCTTTTTCATACCAGTTTGCATGCCTTTGGGATGTTTTAAATGTTATTCTTTCTCCTTGATTCCTCTAGGTCAGAAGAAACCACCTCCCTGAGGGAGGCATGGTTACTGAACCCGCCTTCTGTATGGATTTATTGCCCTCTGTGTTTCTTTAACTCTGTAGAAGAGCTTCAGAGCCAGATCTTGTAAAGCAACGAGTTTGATTTGCAAAAGCCACATACAGCTCCCTTCCCACCACTCCCTGCACAGCACCTACCTCTTGAGAGTTTTCTTACATTTAGAGGACAGCTTAGCTGCTGCAAGGGAGTGTGTGTGAATGCTTCAGGGTCGAAAGCCTTCATCTTCCCATGGCATGTGCTCAGCTGTACCCTAGAGACCCCGGAGAGGCTCTCTGCCTGCTTGCAACAACAGCTGTATTTACTTATGGAGCTCTTCTCCTCACATGCAGCAGGAGCATCACTGTGTCTCTGGGAGTGTTTTCAAGATGGAAGGAAACATGCTTCTCTCTCCTCTTGCTTTCCCTCAGCTGCTGTGGGAAGGTAATTGTGGGACCATGACTCAGGAGGTAGCTGTGTTACTGTGACTCAAAGGGACGTGTTGTGTAATGGCAAGAGAGATGCCAAGCTCTTACTTGCCACTTTGACTGCGTGGTTTGTAGCATGTCTTGCAAAAAAGCCACAACTCCACACAAAAAGGCAGTTCTCTGCCATAATCTGCCCTTCCAGAAGCCAGAGGAGAATACTGAAATCTAACCTTATAAACAACCACTTGGGTATTATTTGTTTAAGTTCTATAACACTGCTAAGCAGCTGCTGTATCAGGCACAGCACTCATTTGGCCAGTGTAGCTTGTGTCCCCATTGAAGGCTGCTGCTGCATTGTGTCAAACGACTTTAGCCCACCTGTGTGGATGTGAGAGTCTAGGTGCTTGCCCCAGCAGCATGACACTGCCACAGATAGTCAGTGCCAAGTAAAGGGAAGCACTATTGTAAAAGGGCAAGCATAGTTCATAACTGCTTCAGGCCTCCTCTGGCCTCACGCTGCTGGTGAGGCCTGGAGTCTAATGAGGAAGGTGGTAGGTTTCCATTTCTTCTTCAGAAACATGGGGAAAGAAGAGATGTAAATTCACTGTGGGAGGGAGCACCATCAGCCAGTGCTGATACAGTGACAGGAGGAATGTGTTGAAATTTTAAAGAGAAAATTTGCAGCCAGGAAAGAAGTAGGTAAGACTGTTTGCATACACTGTGTATGCTCACCTGTGTTCAGGTGCTTGACACTCACAACCAATACAAAGCCATTGGCTTGCAAAAGGCTTTGAGTATGGGTAAAAATCAAATACATTGGAAAATCTGAGCAAGTAATTGAATAATCATATAACTTTTCTTGAAGTTTGTTGCAACTAACTCCAAGGGTTGAAATGGAGAAGGACCAGCAGGTGAAAGGAGGTGATTCTGCGCCTCAAGTCTGCTCTGGCGAGACCTCACGTGGAGTACTGTGTCCATCTCTGGAGCCTTCAGTACAAGAAAAAACACAGACGTGTCCAGGAGATGGCCACAAAAAATGATCAGAGGGCTTGAACTCCTCTCCTATGAAGAAAAGCTGAGAGAGCTGGGGCTGTTCAGCCTGAAGAAGATAAGGCTCCTGGGAGACCTCACTGCAGCCTTCCAATACGTAAAGGGGGCCTGTAACAAAGATGGGGACAGTCTTTTTAACAGGGCATGGAGCAATGGGACAAGGGGTAATGGTTTTAAACTAAATGAGGGTAGGTTTAAACTAGATAAAAGGAAGACATTTTTTATTATGGGGGTGGTGAAACACTAGCACAGGTTGCCCAAAGAGGTAGCAGGTGCCCCATCCCTGGAAACGTTGAAGGTCAGGTTGGACGAGGCTCTGAGGAACCTGACCTAGTTCAAGATGTCCCTGCTCATTGTGGGGGGGGTAGAGTGTGTGTGTGATGAACCAGATGGTCTTAAAAGGCCCCTTCCAGCCCAAACGGTTCTATTATGCAATGATCAGTGGCACAAAGTACAGCTAAATGCCAGTCACCACAGCAGTACGCCAAGATGGATACCAGGGCCAATGCTGTCCTACCTCTCCTTTAATGCCTTGGATGAGGGACAGAGGGCATCATCAGCAAATGAAGACTAATGAGAACAGAGAAAAGTGGCTGATACACTGAAGAGCTATATTGCTATTCAGAGGGAACCCAGCTCTATGCAGGCATGATAAACCTGCTCTAGTTGACTTGCTTTGAGCTGGAGGTTTGGACTAGATGTCCTGCAGAGGTGCCTGCCAACTGCAGTCATGCAGCAGCTTCAATTTGTTATAAAAGCTTGCTGCATGTTTTAGCAATTTTTGGCAGATAGTAATTTACCTGTTGTGTGTTTGCGTGTCTGTGCACTGAGGGTTTCATTGGCTGTCTCAAGTGTACGGCAACTGGCATGTGGCAGCTCAGACTGAGCATGAGAGGAGGTGTGTGGGAGAAAGTTACATTGTCATGGCAAATTTTTGTATATATCTACCAGTATACATCAGGCTGTTGTTCTCTTGTTAGTCTTGACAATTAATAACTTCCTCTGTATTTATTTCATATACTATTTCTCTTGTGAACGTCCACCCATTCTGCCTTACACACTTCTGTTCTACTACAAAATTTTCTTCTTTGGAGTCCTAGCAGTTAAAAAGCATAAAATCTGCCACATTCTTAAAAGACTGGAGCATAAAATGTCTTCATTGGCATAACAGGTATGGGTCCTTGCAGAAATGGACACATTAAGCATTGTGTCCACTGCTATCAACAATGTGCTTCCATTGCGGAAACAGCTTTTTTTTTTTTTTTTTTTTTTTCTTTCCTGGAGGTCTTATTTGCCATATAAGTCGTAAAACAGTGGTCCAGGATATCCACATGAAATAGCCAATTTGCTTCAAAGTTGTGTCTCTGAGTTCCAGGATAACTGCTACTTTATGTTGGGGTGGTTATAGGGTTAATTGAGGCTGATGCTTTTCAGATGGATTGTCAGGCCATTCTTATAATGCATTTGTGAACGATTAAATACGATATAATACGATAAAATGAAAAGTGAAGTGAATGACAAATGCTTCACATGGTTCACCCCAGGTAGGTATCAGCTGACTTTTAGAAAAAGCTAAATCATATTAAGTATTATCTCAGTCCCTCTCCTTACTACAGAGGGTGGAAGCTACTACATGGGTGGTTTTGGCTACCCTACATATGGAATAGGGTTATATTTCCTTTCTGCCTTATTTGCCAACACAGAATTTGCATTTCAAAGGAGATCACGAGAGGCAGGTACTTTGTGGTGTCTGACAGGGCGTGGGCTCTCTTCTCTTCCTTGGATTCTTCAGTGCCTAAAAAGGACCAAGCTTATGCTCTGTTTTCCTCTTTAGGGAAGTCCTGGTAGGACGTCTCTTTTCTGTCTGATATTTCTGAAACTTTTGAAAAATTATAGTTTTTGTCATCTTTGCCTACTGTCAAGTACTGTTGAAATTGGTTGAGTGCAGAATTTTTTCAGGTGCAGAAGGAGGTTGTCAGCAGACAAGGAAGATGTGATCATGTATGCTGGATCTTAAGATGTTATTAGAAATGCAGATGGGTTTAAAAACACAAAAATCTCATTATATTTGCTAGTCTCTCAGGACATGACAGTCTTCTAAAAGTCATTTTGGACAATAATTTAAATATACAGAAATAGGGCAAGTATCTTTTATTAAATAAGTCCAAGGGTTATTTTGTTGGTTTTGGTTTATTTTGAGCTGATTTGTTTGGTGTTTTTGTTAGTGAAGAATAGAAAAGGAATAGATGATTGCTCTGAGTTTAGCTTTGGCAAAAGCTACTTTACTTACTGAAAACCCAGCTGTCCTCAAAACACATGTTGTGCACTGTCAGCTGGCAACATCAACACTTTTCCATGGATTAAAGGCCAGGTTGAATATCTTTGCTGTGAGATATTAAAACTCCATTTTGTAGAATGCCATGATAATTAACAACTTTTCTTCCACCAACTAAAAGATCTTTTACTGAGCTTGCATTCTCTAGAAATAAATGTGCTTATTAGGAAGCAGGAGTTTTTTAGTGATACAGAAGTTATTTAAGGCAGTAAATTAAAGCTCTTAAATTAAAAACTTACCACAATAAGAATATGTAACTTGATACTAGAAAATGGAATTTATCTGGAAGACATTGAGGTATCAAATCTAAAGCATTATCTTTCTATGTGTAGTGGAGGTTTGCAGGCATTTAATGCAAAATACACAGAATTACTGAATCACAGAATGTCAGGGGTTGGA
>NW_008618395.1:0-25405 GCF_000691845.1 Merops nubicus
TCTGAACTAATGTAATTTGCTGGAGCTCTTTCATATAAAAATGACCTTAGAATTCCTGATGTCAAGTGATTAATATAGTTAAAGCTGAGAATAGCAACTGTCTCTGGTATAAAGGCAGTTGTCATAGTGACTAAAGTAAGTAAATTATATTTTCCTAGTGCCTTAGCTTTTTTTTTTATTATTATTTTTTTCTAGTAGGAATCATGTACATTTTAAATGTTAAAGTGTATGTATAGCTGTTCTCTTATTGAGACAATCAGAAACTGAGAGTTATTCAATGATTCTTTGATGAGGACTTATTTTTTCATTTTGTGTAAAAACTCCAAATCTATGATGTTGAGATACCAAAAAAATAATAATCCACTACTGAACATACACATGTAAATACTTATAGTACAGGACTAACATTTCGAAAATGTCTGTAAAAATCCTAGTCTCATTTTTGGAAGTGATTTAGACTTTCTACAAAAAAAAAAAAAAAGAAAAATAAACTGATGAAAAAAATTCTGTTTGGAGATGTGTTATGTAACTAGAACAAAGTAAATTGCAAGAACTTTTTCCAACAAATTAAGTTCATGGATGCTTTTCATCAAGCATGATGAACTCTTGATTCCCAGCTATAGGAAATTGGGTAGGGAAGGAAAGAGACCAGTATGGCTGAGTCGAGACATGCTGGTCAAACTAAAAGACAAGATGAGACTGCACAAGCAGTGGAAGCAGGGACAGGTATCCTGGGGAGAATACAGAGACATTGCTCAGTTGTGTAGGGACGAGGTGAGGAAGGCCAAGGTGCAGCTGGAGCTGAACTTGGCAAGAGATGCAAAACAAAACAGGAAGGGCTTCTACAGGTACATTAACCAGAAGAGGAAGGTTAAAGAAGGCATCCCCTCCCTGAAGAACAACACCAGGGAGTTAGTGACAACACAACTCACCTGGCAGTCAAGGAAGGTCCCCAGTGCCTGGAAAAAAAGAGAATATCACACCCATTTTTAAAGAGGGTAAAAATGAAGACCCTGGGAAACACCGCCCTGTCAGCCTCATCTCTGTGCCTGGGAAGATCATGGAACAGAACATCCTAGAAGAAATGCTACGGCACATGGAGGACAGTGAGGTGATTCAAGTGAGTCAGCACGGCTTTACTTAGGGGCAAGTCCTGCCTGACCAGTCTGGTGGCTTTTTACAGTGAAGCAACTGCATTAGTGGACAAGGGAAGAGCCGTGGATGACATCTATCTTGACTTCGACAAGGTCTTTGACACTGACCCCTGTAACATCCTCCTTCTAAGCTGGATAGGCATGGGTTTGATGGGTGGACTGTTCAGTGGATAAGAAATTGGCTGGATGGCCGCACTCAGAGAGTAGTGGTCAATGGCTTGACGTCTAGCTGGGCAAAAGTGACAAGTGGTGTCCCTCAAGGGTCTGTATTGGGACCGGTGCTGTTTAACATCTTCACCAATGACACAGACAGTGGCATCGAGTGCAACCTCATAAGTTTGTTGACGATAATAAGCTGGGTGGTGAAGCTGATGTGCCACAGAGACCTGGAGAGGCTGGAGAGGTGGGCTCAGGTGAACCTCATGAGGTTCAACAAGACCAAGTGCAGGGTCTTGCACCTGGGCAGGGGCAACCAACATTACAATTACAGGCTGGGAGAGGACACGTTAGAAAGCAATTCACTGGGAAAAGACTTGGGGGTACTAGTCAATGAGAAGCTGGACGTGAGGCACCAATGCACAGCAGCAGCCCAGAAGGCCAATGGAATCCTGGGCTGCATCAAAAGCAGCATGGCCAGCAGATGGAGAGAGGTGATCCTGCCCCTCTGCTCTGCCCTGGTAAGACCTCACCTGGAGTCCTGTGTCCAGCTCTGGAGCCTTCAGCACAAAAAGGACATGGACCTGCTGGAGAGGGCCCAGAGGATGGGTACGAAGATGGTCAGAGGGCTGAAACACCCCTCCTATGAGGACAGGCTGAGAGAGCTGGGGGTGAACAGCACAAAAAGGACAGGGCCCTCCTGGAGCCTGTCCAGAGGAAAGCCACAAAAACTGTTAGAGGGCTGGAACACCTCGCCTATGAAGAAAGGCTGAGAAGGGACTCTGGGATGACTTTATAGCAACCTTCTAATACCTGAGGGGGGCCTACAAGAAAGCAGGGGAGGGACTATTGACAAGGGTTTGTAGTGACAGGATGAGGGGTAATGGATTTAAGTTAGAAAATGGTAGATTCAGGTTAGACGTTAGGAAAAAGTTCTTCAGTGTGAGGGTGATAGACCACTGGGATAGGTTGCCCAGACAGGTGGTGGAGGCCCCATCCCTGGAGACATTTAAGGTCAGGTTGGATGAGGCTTTGGGCAGCATGACCTAGTTAGAGATGTCTGTGCTTGCTGTAGGTAGCTTGGACTAGATGACCTTGGAGAGGTCTTTCCAACCCAGAACATTCTATGATTCTATGATTCTGTAGGTAGAGTGACAAAGTATTTCATGTTGCTCAAATCTAGCAAGTCATGCAAACTGTGTCTCCACAGTACAAAAAAATCTAGATACTCAGAAAATAGTGATTTGCTAAGAGAAAGAGAAAGATTCTTTTTTACAGTCTATTCATGTTTTTGATTGTAATTATTTCTTAGTACTTCATGCATTTCTATATCCAAGACTAAATTCTACAATTCATTCTTTCTAGCCACAGAGACCTGACAGTGAAGGTTCAGCTAGTTACTAATACAGAAACCTCTGTCTTTATATTAAAGTATGAGAGAAATTACACTAAATGAGTATTCCATAACTGGAACAGGTGTTCTCACACTAATAGATTAATGAGTAAATTCCAATGCTAGATTACAAAACTGTAACCTAAGAAATTAATTTTCTGCATTCTTTCTTTTTCTTGACATTTATAAGATCTAGCACTATAATCATTGTCATCAACAGCAGCTAGGATCTATGTTGCAGGGAAATATATAAGAGAAAACAATCAGCTGACAATACCTCTGTCTATCTGAAGTTAAAGATACTGCCTATTGTCTCCTATAGTCATCAAATCACACTGCAAAGTTACCATATTACGTGACTTCAGGTTAACGTATATAAAACTAAGCAGTAAAACACACACACAAATCAAACCAATTACTTCCAAAGAAGAGATAGAGTGCAAAATCACTTGGCATTTGACACTTGTACATTACTGGATAGATTTTTCAGACATGTTGATAATTTTTGTACAATAGAAGGGATTTTCCTTTCAAAACCTATACCAGTTTTACTATGGACTTATAAACAAGTGAAAATCTCTCTTATTATATAGATATTTATAATAGCTTTCCCACCAGGGATTTAGTGGTTCATATCTGTCAAATAGTGTTGTAGCTCACAGTTATACACAAATGCTCTGTGTGCCAGGATGGTGGTAGAAGTGTGTGTAGGGATTGCTGTTTCTTTCTGAATACATTGACATACATTTTGACAACAGCTGTGATGGTAATGTGTTATACAGTGTACTGTAGCAGATAAGTATGGCATTTTCTTCTCTGCCTTAAAGAAGTCTTCTAGCTCTGCCACTTAAAAAGAAAATAAAGAAAATGAGCATATAATAGTTAGCAGAAGACCTGTGCGTACGCAGCTCTGTTATAGCCCATAGAACCTGTTCACATTCCCTCTTCTGTTTCCCTCTCTCTTTCTACCATTCCTTGTATCCTGTGTTTTGGCTGCAAACTCTTTGGAGCACAAATTCTTGTTCACTTTCTATTATAGTGTAGCAAAAAGTCTTGAAAGCTGAGGCACTGCTCTTTCCTTTGAAAGAAAGTTATGGAAACTGAAGTAATTATTACTACAGGAAAAATGTTTTTTTATCTCTTCCTTTAGCATTTATTTCATACACATTCTAATACAAGCTTTTCAATAGCTAATTATTCCATCAAAAATATTAAACAAATCAGGTTTTCTAGTGTTTCTTTTTGTATGAAAACTTAGTTCATAATACTGTCCTGTGTTTTTCTTCTATAGTGAGACACACACCATTTGGTCACTACTATTAATAATCCTATAATATTAGACACCCATGAAGCTTACTACTCCCATTCCAAGAATTAATGTTTGTTTTACAGGCCACAGGAACTATTTCCAGAGAAAGAGAGAGAGAGAAGGAAAGAGGGGAAGTCACCATTACAAATTACAAGGAGATAAGTCAAGACAGCTGTTTCACTGAGTTCTCATTACCTTCTTTTAAACAATCTTTCTTTCCTGATGCATTATTTTCTCAAAGAGCAAGAACAACCTCTCAAATGAACACCCATTGGTTCATTGATTGCCATTAAATTATTCTATTCATCTTCCTCACTAAACACAACAAACAAGTAAACAAATAAAAACAGCAAAATCTAAAAACTAATATAATTTCAGTGATAATACAAAAGATGTAGCAGGCAGCAGAACTACCTCTTTAACAACTTTTAAAATACACTTCCTTTATCTCCTTAGCTGTTAGACAAACATGTATCAGCCTGAAAGAAATTCTGTTTCAAACTCTAATTCTGTTAATCTTTACATATTTAAGTAACTTCACTATAACACAATAGAGCTCTTTGTGGAGAAGCTATGGCTAGTCATGTGACTCCATAATCAAATAGCTAGTCATGTTTCTAGCTTTATGTAGACTAAACCATATGAAATTTTTAATACAGCTATTATTATCTGGGCAATAACATCTGACTAAACTTGCATTAATAAACTATGGCAGAGTATCAAATGACAGAGAGGTGACTCAAAACAATCATAGTCCTATAGGTTATTTCAGAATGACGTCTCATCACATCCTATGATACATAGCCGTCAGTGCAAGATCTAAAGATCTGCTTCTGTGGATAGTAAGGATCTTAAATTAAGAAATTTCCTGATGCTAAACAGATAACCTAGACCCTATTTTTGATTGTTCATAAGTGTCCTGATTTTACAGCTTTGCAAGTACTTAACCATAGACTTGACGATAATAACATAAAGTTAAGTGCATTTTTAAGGGTATCAGCCCAGAGCTGACAACCTTATATATCTTTAGAAAGCTATCCATTTATTAAGAATGTTGAAGAAAATGCAATAAGTTGTTAATTAGAAATTTATTTGAACTACTACCAAAATGATTTGGTCAGGTAAAGAAAATAGGCTCATGACATGCCTAGATTTAATGCATAATAAAATATCTGATCAAGAAAGAAGTATTAATTTCAAGTTGAAATGTAACTAGTGGCTCCACAGAAAAAGGTACTTATATGCAACTTGCAAAGACTATGAGCTGTTAGCTTCAAGGAGGCATCTCCATAAAGATTTGCAGCACTCAGACTCAAGCTGAAAAAAGACCACTAAGGAACTATGAAAAAAAAATTACACCAAAAAAATATAAAGCAAAATCCACTCATCAGAAATGTTACTTAGAGTTCACATTACAAGATCTTTCAGTAAGAAAATTGTGTAGTAGATCTGACATAGCTCTCCCTTGTGTTTGGAAGACTGACTCATTCTCCACCTGTAAGAAGATTTAGCTATATATGGAAATATTCTGAATCACAGCCTTGAATAATATTCAACATCATGCTTTCTGAAAGTATGTATTTATGAATAAGGAAAGCCATCTTTCAGAGTAAATTCATTCTGCCTGCTTAAGTTGATTTACATAAGCATTGTGGAGAGAATTACCCCCTGGCATTAAACCCAGTCTCCACAGATGTTCTTTTTGATCTGTTAATCAGATTTCCTGTATCCTTAGACAATATCTTAATTACTTTTGCCCTCACATTAAAAAAAAAAAAAAAAAAAAGTGGGAGAGAAAAAAAATTCAATTATCCTTAAAGAGTCAGAAATAACAGTTTATATGCTTTTCACAATACTGTGAGAGTACATTAAACATAGTTCATCAGGACTTAAGAAAAGTTACATTTAATAACAAAAAGTTATTTGTGTTACTTTATTGTCTGCATGAATTCTAGCTCAAATGTCCTGTGGAATTGTATTCAGATTCCAGAAGTTTTTTTTTGTGATATTTCCAAAGTACATGGATTACCGTGGTGAAATTTGTGTATTTGATGCAAAATTGTTCCACACAGTATAGTGGTTCACCACTGTACAGCACATAATCCGTTGGTTCTGTTTCCACAACTCTAGTAACTTCTTCAAAGACACAGACACCTTGATGAAGACATACTGTAGCTTTTTTTCTCTCCTACGATATCTGAGACCACTACCACTGTGACACCACTCAGTCTAATAATTTTGCCTGTACGGCAAGAAAAGTTACAAGACACAGGCTATCAGATAACCATTCTTACTACTTGTCCATAAAGCCTTTTGTTCTCTTGATGTTAGGTGGAGGACGTTTGGTTGTTTGATTTTCATAGAACTATTAACACCCCTCTTTAACAATTGCTTAGAATTTGATTACGATAACTTGATTCCTTCACTTTTCTCTGTAGTCTGTCTAGTAGAACTGACAGTAAAGGCAACATTTGCATCCATGCATTATGCCTGCAAAGAATCATGCAGGAAGCACAGAAGATAACTATTTCATTTAAAAACAAGAGAAGCAACTTACATGCCTGTTAGCTTGGAAAAAAAGAAAAAAAAAAATACTCAGTAACCATAACTACACCATATGCACTTTTTTATAATGCAAATTCCAAGTTCTGCAAGAGCTGCCAACTTTAGAGTACATACCCTTAAATGTAGGCATGTATCTGTCAGGTATTGTGGTATTGAAGCACACTTTTCGTATCAGTCACTAAAGTATTCAGAATCATCTTGAGAGTCAGGCTGATGTAATATCTATGATTAGATAAAAATTACTATCTGAATCATAACATATTACAGAGGATACCCCTTTATCTCTCCATTTTCTCCACAGCTGATAGTTCTAAAATGAATTTTTTTACACCCAGCAACATGCCTTATTTGAACATTAATGGATATATTTTTATATTAAAAGGACTGTATGTCAGAGTGTGTGCATTACAGTCTGACTTAATATATAAAAAATCCAAAATTAAACCAAAGAGCCAAAACCAAACAGGAATTGAGAGGACCATTATCTGTCCATATTTTATAGAAGTTTGCTTTATAGAAAGCAAAATATACACATCAGTTAATTGTTTTGGTCACTGTAGAAACAACATATCAGCAATGTTTGGTACATGTAACATTAAATCTGACCTTTAACTAAAGTGAACAGGTCAGCCAAGTAGAAGCCACAGTTGCTCCCACATGTCCTTTTGTGTAGAGATGAAAGTGGCGAATGTCTGAATCATTTTTCCAACACTGCCAGTAAATATTTCACAAACAATTTAGACTTTCCCTATGCTGCTTAAGAAGCCAGGAAACAGTGTTCTGTTGTTCATGTCTACAGACATTTTTTTATAAGTAAAAATAATACCAACAGCACAGCAATAACAGAAACAACAATTAAAAAAAAAAAAAAGCAAAAAAAAAAAAAAAAGCCTTGTCTTCTATAGCATATCTGTACCACAGGTTACATGTATATCCCAAAGGACCAGGAAGTGTGATCTTACTTCTATACAGCACAGATTTCACAGTTCAAGGAGAAAATGCAATATGCACAACTGGTAGACTGAAACACAGGCTAGAGACGTTTAGAGATCTATTTTGATTTATTAATTGCCTAAATTGTGTTTGGGCTGTTAACAAGACTGAACATGATTGCATATCCATGTTGAAGTCAAATCAATTGTATTTTAACAAATGTGAAATCCATCTACAAGAAGGGCTGGAAAGATCTGGGAAACTACAGACCTGTCAGTTTGACCTTGGTGCCAGACAAGTTTATGGAGCAAATCATCTTGAGTGCCATCATGCATGAGATCCTGGACAACCAAGTGATCAGATCCAACCAGCATGGGTTCATGGAAGGCAACTCTTGCTTGACTAACTTGATGTCTTTCTATGATAAAGTAACCTGCTTAGAGAATGAGGGAAAAGCTGTGGATGTGACTTTAATAAAGCCTTTTACATGATTTCCTACATCATTTTCCAGGAGAAACTGGTTGCTCATATCTAAAATGGGTATATGCTTTGCTGCATAAAACACTGGCTGGATGGCCACAGCGCGAAAGTAGTGGTGAATGGAGTTAAATCTAGTTGGTGGTTGGTCACCAGGGCTCAGTAGCAGGGCCTGTTCTTTCTAAGATCTTTTTCAATCTTGTGGACAAGAGGATTAAGGGCACCCTCAAGAATTTGGCAGACAACACCAAGTTGGGTGGGAATGTTGATGTGCTAGAAGGTAGGGAGGGTCTACAGAGGGATTTGGACAGACTGGAACAATGGACCAAGGCCAATGGTATGAGATTCAACAGGGCAAGGTGTCAGGTCCTGCACTTGGGTCACACTAACCCCATGCGATTCTATAGGCTTGAGAAGGAGTGGTTGGAAAGATGAACAGCAGAAAGGTACCTGGGTTTATTGGTTGACAGCCAGCTGAATATAAGCCAGTAGTGTGCCCGGGTGCCCAAGAAGGCCAACAGCCTCCCAGAATTCAACAGCTTCAAAAGCTTTCAACAGTTTCCCAGATTTTTTTTGTGTCAGCTAAAGATCCTGTGGGAGGCCAAGTCTTAATTTGCCTCAGCGATTGTCTGCGCACCCTACCTCAGCTCTCTCTCATATTATTTACTTCGGTGACTCTAATTTCTTATATTTTTAGTTTGTCATTTTTAGGTTTTGCTTTGATTTACTCCGTGGAAATTCATATGCCAACAGTATCATGGTTGGTAACTGAAAATTAAAACACTATAGAAAAGTCTAACATTTCTCAGCTGGCATATAGATTTTGTTCTTTTTTTTTTCCACATGTACAGTTTAGGTCAGCACACAGAAGTTTTTTATTTGTTAACCACAACAAAACTTATAGTTAGGGCAAAGCTTAATCATAAATGCACAAAAAAAGGAATAATATTCTCCACTAAAATGTGTAGACCAATATTCATAAAAGGAATTAGATTTCTCTAGTATCCTCTTTATCTTATCCTCTATCAAGTTGTACAGGTTTTTTATATTATTGTTCCTTGAGGTTATACATCTCTGTTGGCTTTGAAGGTTATGGTACTTTTTCCTCTGCCATTAATGCAAAAAGGCACACCCTTTTTGCCTAAGTGAAACACAAAGATGTTAGATTCTTTAATATAATAGCCTGCAAATGCATTTCTTATTAAGTGTCTAGTGTCTTAATCTTGCACTCAAAAAAAACCCCAACCAACTAATCAAGTAGGGAATCATTTGAGATGCTGGCGAGAAATATTGCTGTTATATGCCCAAATGCTGGTACCTACACTGCTTAGTCTGAAAAATGTGCAGCAGCACCTGTCATGCCTTCATTTTTCAGCCATCCCACAAATTCTATTGAGAAAATAAAGAGAAATTGAATATTTTGACTGGCTTGACCAATATCTTGGGTGTCACTGGTTGTACATAGCAAACATAGATATATGTAGAACTTTATTTGAACACAAAATAACTGGAGGAGGTAATGTAAGTTATGTATTAATTTAGAATTTTGTCTCACTGTAAGGAGGTGTATGGCAACAGTTTAATATGAGGAAAAGGAAAAAAAAAAATAGAATACCAGCTTCATCACAGAGTGGTAAACAATGAAGTTGCCAGCTGTGATGCATTCCATCTTTTTTTACTAGCTAGCACAGTCAATATACACAAGTGGAATGAAAGTGATTGAAGTGGATCAAGAATATTTCATGCTTTTTTTTTTGCAGGCATTGCAAGATTCTCATACCTACCTGTAAGTAATTATGCTTCAAGCTTGGGTAGTTTATCAAAAACCTTGCAGAATTTTGTTCTGCCCCATGAAAGTAATTAAAAAATAAGAACAAATTCCTATGGAATTGATGAAACTTTAAACCAGTGTCATTTTCATCTTGTAAAATAACATTACTTTCCCGCACATAGGCATCTCTAAGATTGGTGTATAGATTTAGATTACATAAAGATTCTAATAGCGTAAGTCAGTTCAAGAGAGTTACGGCATTTGATAAAGCTGAAAGTCTAATACAGAAATTTATTCATGTCTTTTCTATGTAATGTAATGTACTAATATATAATCATTAAGTCCAAATACTCCACTGACAAACAGATCTCTGTCTGATTCTTTGTTTCTTGGGGCAATAATTACAACACAACCAAAAGGTCAAACTTAGCTTTACCTAGATCAACTTCACAGGTTCTGGCTCTGAGAAGTGGAGACGCAGAAGGTAGTTGTTATAGTTTATTAGTGAGACCACACCAATATTAATTTAGTAATTTTATTAAGCAAGCAGCAATAAGTAAAACAGCGCTGGGCGGCCGGGGAGTTTCCTCACTCCACCAACGGTGCACAACAACACCCCCCAAAGTCTCTCATTATATACTCTTCTTTTTTTCCGGTGTAACGTATCTCTTTCTTCCTTCTGCGGCTGCGTCAGCTCTTGCTTGGGGGTGCCTTTTGCCTTCTAGTGGTCTTGAAGGAGGGGGTTGTGTCATTCTTGGGGATTGTTTCTTTACACACATGATTACCCAACTTAACCCCAATTCTCCCCCCTATTTTCATTGTTTACAACACAGAATATCTATATGTTCAAAGCAAGCAAGCATGCGATTTTGAACAGACTGCTCTTACAGCAAGTCCTGTTGGTTAATCTTTAAGCAGGCAAAATGAGTTTTAAAGCAAGCAAGAAAAACAATTAAAAGAAAACAATTAAACAATCAAAGTTTGATTAACAAACTACAGGTTATCCATTACAGTAGTGTGGAGGAGCACCTGGTAAGCAAAGGGGCCAGGCTTGGAAAGGAGACCCTATGGCTACAAATGGTACTCTGGTGTTCCACTAATGAACTCAGGTCAGGACTGGAAAAAGTCAAGTTTAGGTGGAAACAAAGGAGAAACATAAATAGTGTCTGACATAAGCAAAAGGCATGATATGTAGTAAAATCAGGGAGAAACATGAATTTTCAGAACAGGGAAGAAAAAAAACAAGATCTAAAAGTATGTTAGCAAACATTTAAAAGTGATCCAAAGTACATCCTAGACTGAGGAAGAAGGAAATGTCCATAGGACCATCATATTCCTGTTTGAAATGCTCAGGCTGATGACATGTTGCACACCTCCTCTCCTGTTCCCCTTCTCACAACAGCAGGGTGATGATATGAACTTTTGGACCCCTAGAGGAGTAGTAGAAGAGTAAGCATGACATCAGGAAAAGTGAGAGTTGCTAGGAGGTGTATGTATAAAAAATGTAAATGTATTATTTTTATTAGTAGTAATATTTTTCCTATGTAGTAACTTTCTCTTTTCTTTCCTGCAATAACTAGGTCTTGAAGAATAATTATGGAATTAAGGTTTCAATTTTACTAGCAATAAATTATTAGATTTATACATAAAATGTGCTTCATCACAACAGGATTTTGATCGTTCAAAAGTAATCTAGGGAAACAACCATGAAAAGTGGGTGAAATGGCTAGTGATTGAATGACACCAGAAAAAGCAATGCTCGACTAGACAGCCACACAAAGCTGAGATCGGGCATCTAGCACCATAAACCCTACAAGATGAATCTTTTGGGTTGGTGGATGGGGGAAGGTACACCAAGGACCCCAGAAGACCACTTACCAACAGACTGTGGTGTGGGAACAGAGGAGGTGCAAGATAGGAAGCATCATGAGGGAACCTCCCCATCTTTGCAGCCTGGACAATATAAGCAAAATGTGATTCACAGATTTAGGCTATGACACCTAAATGTGTCACCTTTTAGTGACACCACAACCCCACCCTTATGAGCCTGTCACCCATTGCAGTGTTGGAGACTGACTTCTTCTGGGCACCTGTACAGTGGACTGTAGATAGCTCATAAGAGTGATGGGTTGTGTATGAGTGGACGGGGAATGCATACAGTGCTACTAGTTGTGGGTGTTATTGTTTGAGGAAAGTTTAAGAAGTACTCATTTACTAAAATTTGTTATTTTTCACTAATTTTAATTAATAAAATAGTAATTGAACAAGCATTTAAATGAAAGAGTCTTACCTATTTCTGTGATGTAATCACCCCCTCAGTAACTGACCAACTTCCAAAGCACAACAACAAAATTTTGTGGACAGTGTGTACCAGAAGGCATCAAAAGTTTTGATCTTTGTGTTCCAGTACCAAAACGTCTGCACAAATTGTTGGAGTTTGTTACCAAGATAGAGCTGCCCAAGACAACACAGAGTGCTTTAGAGAAAGTAGATTGCTAGATAAATTTTCTGTTAACATCCAGTTTGAGTTTTCCCTTAAGGGAAAAAGAAAAGAAAAAGGAAAATAAGAGAATCACAGTTTGAGATTTAGATTTCAATACAAATGGGAAGTGTTATAAAGCATGGCAAAGCAGAAAGAGGACAAGAGGATGAAGAATTGTTACATATATTTGTGCTTGAGGGGAAAAAAGTTGGTTCTCTATCTTGTCTGTATCAAATGGAATGACTAATGAAGTCAACAGTTTTTTGTTTGTTTGTTTTTTTTTTTTTTTTTAGTCTGGGGGTTTTGCTGTTGCTGTTGGTGGTTTGGTTTTGTGTTTGATTTTTTGTTCACTTTAGTTCTGCAATGGTACCAATATTAATTTCTAATTAAGTGACAGTGCAAACCTCCCAAGGCAGACATTCTTTTAGGTTTTGTGTTTGAGTCTGAATAAATCAAATATTATTTTGACTGTGATTTACTTCTGGGTAAGCTTGAATATAATGGTGGCCATACTAATATTCCTAGTGAGTATCTTTTGCCTCAGGGGGCCAATTATGGTAGCAAAATTAAAAAGTAATCTGCTTTTACTATTGTTTTTCCATGATCCAGTAATTGAATTACTTTGAAAATTAAGGATCTCATATTATTTGGTCTCTTAAATGGCTCCCTGAGGTATTGAATTAAAAATGATCAGGAGAAATATAGGCAGAAAAGCCCAACCAAAACTCATCCAAAAAAACTTCTAACTAAGTCTGTTGTCATCCCCCAGCTTCATTCAATTTCGTGTTTCTGAGAAAAAGAGGCTTTCCCAAAACAAATGATC
Source organism: Merops nubicus (assembly GCF_000691845.1). Taxonomy (NCBI): domain Eukaryota; kingdom Metazoa; phylum Chordata; class Aves; order Coraciiformes; family Meropidae; genus Merops; species Merops nubicus. Next base: position 13,064 of record NW_008618395.1, read on the forward strand.
AGGATAGTATTGTTATTTATCTCAAAATCATGTAATTTGCTTCTGTTCTAGCTGTTAGCTGTCAGCTTGCTTTCATTTTACTGCTAGACCCCATAATTTCAGAACTGTAATTCAATAATAGCTGTTATGTCACCACAGGTGAAGCACTGGAATGAATCTGCTGGTTTGATCAAAAGGACATAGCATGTTTTTGCAGTCAGAATCAGAATTTATTCAGCATTCAGAAAAAAAAAGAAATAAGAAATCCATAACTGGAGTAAGTACTACTTGTTATTTTCAGTATTGCACCTATGTATTACAATGGGGTGTCCTTACTTTGGATTATATGGCATTACATTACCATTGAAGCTGGATAAACAGAGAAGAGAAATATGTTGGGTTTTTGGTTTGTTTGTTATTTTTTTGTTTGGTTGGTTTTTTTTTTTAGGAGATTACAGAGTGCCTACCATAGTGAGTACATTTTTGAGGTTCTAGAGAGTCAAGGGTGGCTATAGAAATAGTGCATTGTTCCACTACTGTAAACAATACTTTTCCTTCCTTCCTTCCTTCCTTCCTTCCTTCCTTCCTTCCTTCCTTCCTTCCTTTTTCCCACTTTTCCTTCCACCTTTCCTTCTTTCCACCTTTCTGTCTTTCCTTCTTTCCTTCCTTTCACATGGTGAAGTTTGAGTTTTCCAGTGCTATCTTTCAGTGGTTTCTCTGTTTTTTTTTTTTTTTTTTTTTTTTTTTTTTTTTTTATAAGGAAAAAAATGAAAGAGAGCGTTTTTAATAAGGAAGAAATGAGAAGCAGTAGTACATAATCTTCCGTGTGTATTTCCTTATCACACAATTTTATTTAGAGTGGCATATACACCAGCCCATCTTGAACATCCATTGTTGTAGGCAGTATATCAGAGTGCTGTTGATTTGCTACAACATTTGATCTACTATTTTCTATCCATTTTCTATGCAATATACAAGTCTTACACAGTCAGAATGCAGACTTCTGTCTGGAAAATAGCATTTTGAAATGCAAAGAACAAATGTAACTGACAATAAAGGCATGCACACGATGTATTTCTAACAAACTATATTTTGTAAGTATGTTCATGCTGTTCTTCACTGCTATGTTATAGCTATGCATTTTCCTTTAACTGTACTGTAGAAATGTCCTCAGAATAAAGAACATCCTACCACTTCAAAGGCTGTGAATTCCAAGGTCTCACTCAAAGCATTTGCAAATGCCAAGAAACAGTTTTGGAACAGAAGGCTGACCCTGCTTCTAAAGAAAATAAACCTTGATTATATCAGTATAATTGTCATCTTATTCTTTTTCTACTGCTCTGCAGACTTTGCGTCATTTTTTTTTTTCCTAAATATTTTATTATTAGAAACTGCAAGAAGATGGACCTCCAGACAGCAAGATAAGATCTCTAAAGTTAAGGTCTCATACAGCCAATGCTTAGCCTTAAAAAGCCAAGAAAACAAAAACAACAGAATCAAAAGCACAACCTGCAACTGACAAACCAATCATTGACCAAAATTTCCCACTGTTTTAATCTTTTCTTCTTCAAAACAGTACACCTTTTCTTTTCATCTTGACATGGTGTAAGAGGCCACTAATGTATTGTCTCAAACATCGCTGCTCCTATTTCTTGTGAAAGTACCTGATCAACATTTCTTGTAAAAGAGACTGTGTAGCAGTTGTTTATTTTGACACCATCAACCACAAGAGACACTAGAAAGTACCTCAAAGACAGGAAAAAACGTGTGTTTGTGTGTGTGTATCTGACCCATTTGTAAGACCATGCATGAGCCTGGGCCTGGGATACACCTGCCTAAGTCCACTGAGGGACCTCACCTGTGTCGGTACCAGGCATGCGTAACAGCCACTGCAGTGACATAACAGAGGGGCAAGGCAATGTAAATTAATTCTAAAAAATAATTGACTACTTCCAAGAAAAGGAGGGGACTCGAACGGTAAATACTGGATGGGCAACACCAAGAGTTTGAAGCTTCCCCACTGTGAATCTGTCTGATGGGGCACCATTGGAGCGTGTGGGTAGTTCTTGTCGGAAGCTTCCCCAGTGTGAATCCATCCAACGGGATGCTGTTGGATCGTGTGGATGGTCCTGTTGGAAGCTTCCCGACCGTTAATCCGGCTGACGGGATGCCGTTGGATCATGTGGGTGTTATGCCAGTCTATCCTTCTTCTCTTTTATAACTTCCTTCCTTCCTTCTTTCCCTTTTTCTATAGTTAGGTTGAGAGAGCTCAAATAAATTACTGTTTGGCTGCCAAGTGACATCTGACCTTGTTTGTGTCTTACTTTCACCCTGGAGTAAATATTAGGGCCCTCAGTCGTACTGGGGACCGAATAGGACCGTAACACAGGTTCAGTCAGGACTATGACACTTGGGAAAGGTTATCACTTAACCTTGATATAAGAGATATATATACAGAGAGTTGCTACCTATGTTGCAGGAGATGTTGAGGAACATCCCTGCAGAATACAGTGGCGTAGCAGCAGGTACGTCAGATCTACTGTAGAAGCAGTCCAATAAGTGGCCACAGTAGAGTTCAATAGAACAATTTCTGTCCTAAATCCATCCTGTGATTAGCTCTGAATGCAACAGTATATTGATTACCTGTGTATTATTATATTAATCTGCCTATGTTCTTGAAAAAATATAATACTGAGATATACTCATAGTAGGTGCAAAAGTCACTATTATCTTTTTTTTCCAAAGGAATTGTACTAATTTTAACTATTATAATAATTTTAAAATGTGCAACAAGTACTGTTTTCTATACTTAGATACAAAAAACCCTAACTGAATAACATGAAAGAAGTTTAAAATGTCTTTTAGTAAAGTGTAACACTTAATCATACCTCTGTGTGCTGCAGGGATCTGTAACAAAAGCTCTGCTCAGTAGAATATTTTCCAATATCAGAGCATAATTTTGATAAGAAATATAAATTTAAACTTTTTCTTCCAGTTATACACTGTCTGTAGCAGTGACTCTTGATTTTATTGGCAAATACTATTGCCATTCTGCTGTCCTACCTAAAAATGAATAAATACACTGTTGAAACATTTTTGTTGAAACATTCTCTGGGTAATTTTTCTTGTTTCTAGACTTCACCTTTCACTTTTATTTGTTTTGTCCATCTGGTTGGTTTTCTTCTCATGTTTTGTTTGTGATTACGCTTTTGTATCTATATGTCTTATAATGTAGAGTCTCAGGGATCTCTAGGTTGTCCTGCAATGAAAATGATACTAGAGACAACTGGGGTTCTTTCATTGTTTACAGTAACTGAGCACTGAAATTGATTCATACCTTTTCAGAAAAAAAAAAAAAAAAAAAGGGGATAAGAAAGTAGAAAATATAAAATGAGAGTAAATACCATAAAGTGGGTTCAAGCTATAACACAGAATAGTAGGAATAATTATATTTAAAATATCCTCTGAAAGTTTTAGCTCTTTCCTACATGGTGCAATGTTGTGTTTATGCTCAGTTGCATCCATGCTGAATGTATAGACTTCTTGCAATCATATTTTAGCATATGAATGGAGAGCAAACATCAAAAAGGCAAGGAAATGATACCAAATTCTATCTGCCAGACTAGCTATGCCTTCTCTATCTGCAAAGATATTTTTTACCTATGAAATAATACAGAGTTCTATTATTTTAGAAAGTGCTTTCCCATAGACTGTCTTTTCTTTTCTTCCTGTGCAGTAGTAAACCTTTCTCTCTGATTTCTTATTCTAAATTTGCAGTAGAATACCTTATTCCTTCTCTGGATCTTGATCCTTCATTCTTTCCCAATTTTCACTTTACATCTATTTCTGTTCACGCTGATTCTGTTTATTCACAAACTTTCTCCAGTTTCTAATCTTCTCCACTGTTTACCCCCAGGAATATTGGTAGTTGTCTCTCTTATCATTCTACAGAACTCCTGTGACATGATTCGTGTTCCCTCAGATACAAATGAGGCATGTCAGAAATATTTAGAGTGGCAATTTTTGTTTCCACTTGAACAAGAGACAGAAACCTTAGAAAGGAAATTATACCTCAGGAATTTATGTTTCATATATATATAATGTTGACAAACATAAACAAGGTTAAGATCAGGATATTCAATTTCTGATTGGGAATTCACTGGCTTAAGTGTGGGAGGTTGCCAGTGTAACAGGTTAGGTGGTATAATTTTATCATTTTATACAGTATGGACCTCTCTGGAGATTTTTTTTCCTGTAGTGTAAAAATCTACTTACTCTATATCTCTTTATTATATATTCTCTGTCAGACTGGTATTAATTTGCTTAGAAAGATAGAGGTGAAGAAGAGAAAGGCTTTCTATGAAAAAAAAAAAAAAAAAAAAAAGGGAAGCAGTGCCTCTATGTCTCACTATTCACTTCTTGACAGTAGGAGGCCTAGAATGTGTGTGTGTAGAAGGAGAGAGAGAGCAAATGCAGAAGCAGTGTTGTGACTGGTGCACGAAAGAAAGAAAATGAGAAATTTGAGAAACCAGACAACACAGTCCTATGAAGAATCAAATTACTGGGAGAGTGGAAGGGAAGTCAGGCTGAGCTGAAAGTCAGCAGTGAGCAAGAGGGTGAACACATGAAATACACCTTGCTTTTTTTGGGCCATCATAGGAGCTTAATGGATTGAAGCAGATTCACTAGTCAAATCCGTTAAAATAATAACTTAATCTATTAGGTATCTCTTTATCTCCTTTTCTGCATCACATAAAGTTTGGTTTTTGTTGTGGATTTTTTTTTTTTTTTAAACTAGGAAAGTTACAATTTATATGAAGTAAGTGTCCATCTCAATTTTCTTCACTTATACAATAGGAATAAAAGAGGTCAGACTCTCCAGGACTTTAAATATGCTTTAGGTATTTACAAAAGTCTTAAAAAAAAATGTAACCCACCTTTTATTGCAAGAGTTTCATACTTGCTCTTCTTTCTTGCAACTGAATTTGAAAACCAAGTGGGACAGAGACTGTGTATAGTACCCTTATGTTGGCATCATAGGTTTGTGACTACTAAAATACACACACAAACAGATAACATGTAAGATTTTTTTCTGCTTTTCTGTGACATAACTCTTGGCCAGTTATTTATGATAAAATTAGCTTCAATTTAATCTTCCTAGATGTTACATGTATGTATACACATCTATAGACAGAGAAGGGAAATCACTTTAGAAAGAACTGCAGTAGCCATTATCCATTCTAAGAGACTATTATATTAATTGTTTTTTTAATAATTCATATGTAGTGTTTATTTTTTATTAAAACTGTGATTCTTGAGAAAATAGCTTACTGTCACTAAACCAAAGGTAAGTATACAAAAAATAACCTTGAAATGCCCCAGATTATAGCACTATGATCACCAGTATTTTAGGAAGTTTTAGATTTTCTTTCTGGTATTGAATCCCTTTGCAATTTATGTACTTCCTAACTATGTAACATATAATTGTGTATTTTGGGTGGGAATTTTATCCTTAGTTGTGGGTTGGTTTTTTTTGTTTGGTTGGTTGTGGGTTTGTTGTTTTTTTTTTTTTCCCCACTAAACCCACAGCTTTTAGAACAAGAAAAACCTACAAGAATCCACTTGAAACACATTAGAATGAATATTAGATGGCATGTTTCAAGATATTATTATGATTTTTAACAATAGGAAAGGTTAAGCTGATCTCTAACATTTGCACTGCAACAGCACATCTGTGTACCTGGTTTTTGATAAAGACAGATGGTACATGGAGTAACAGCTGCCAACAGAAAACATGCAATATGCAATGTAGGAGTTGAAAAGAAATAATTTGGTCCAGATCAAAATACTAAGGTAGGGCTACATGTATCACAATCTATTAAGATTGATTGCTTTTCTAAAATTAGAACCACAATATCCTGAAATAGCAGATCAGATGCAGATCAGAACAGTTTTGAACTATGCGCCCTTTAAAATGGAGACATTCAGCTGGTGCTGAGAATCATTAGTCTTTAGCATTTGAATAGTAACCAGCACAAAGTGAAGAAGGGAGCTAGAGGTTGTAACCAGTATCCAGAGACTGTTTCACTGCTGACTCCTCAGGGTGTGACTGAACAACTTTTAGAAGGAGATGCATTGTGTATGAGAACTGTGGCAGAGTCAGTGGCAGCAGCTTAATATATTTTTAAACCTCAGTACAAGAAAACTCCAGACTTGATCTAAAACCAAGGTTTGTTATGGCTTCTTATTTACCTCAGGCACTATGGAACTATTAAGGACTGAGAAAATTTCTTATTAAAGTGGAAGTAACAGCCTGAGATGATGAAGACAATTACTTGCAGTGAGATCATACTTCCTGGCCTTCTCAGTTTAGAAACAGCAATCATATTGCTCATGCACTTGCAGAACAGAAAAACATGTCAGTGTGATAGCACCAGGTACTACTGGAATGACAAGGGTTTTATTTCTGCTCAGGAGGGAAGGATACAGTTCAGTCCAATTCAGTAGTTAGATCAAACAGCTCTTTTAGAAGGTGTCTTTTCTTAATAGGAGCCTTTAATAGAAGTCTTCAAGTATTGTCAGCCATACAGTACCCTGCTATTCACTTACAAATGGCCTAATGGGGTGTTCCCAACATGATATGGTGACAAATCACAGAAGTGCCAATTAAAATAGAACGCTTATGGTGTCAGTCATTTAGAAGTAATGTTAAGCTCAAATAATGCTCTTTCAAAAATAAAAGCTATAATAAAAGCTTTATATGCAGAGCTTCCTCTTTACTGCCCCGTGGTAATAGAGAGGTTCTTAAAAGTGTGATTACAATTGAAAATCTTTGCTTTATCATTATCGTGTTTTCAGATTCCAATGACTTCAATTAAGGGTATTCTTCATCTGATAAAACTGGACCCAAATACTGTCTTAGGGTGTTCTTGTTATAAATAATTGGCATTTACTGAAATTCTTAAGCCTCAACAGAGTCTGTCACATTCACTCAAAAAGTCCCAACACATCTGCTAACAAAACAAAATATGAAGGTACAAGATGAAATAAAAATGGAGAACAAGTATCTCTTATATTCAGTATGAAGATGAAAGTGTCAGTTACCAGTTAAAATGGATTTAAATCTTGTCTTTGTGGGACCTTATCCTTTTTCTTCAGTCTGTTTACCCATATGTATATTATAGGTCTGGATGAAGTTCAGATATGGCTATTCCTTTGTTGTCATCAGATAGAATTTTTTTTTTCTCTTTAACCAAATTATTTCTTACCTTTGTGATGAGATGTCTATGCCACACTGGCCCAATTAGTCGTCTTTGTGCCAGTCCAGGATGGGGTAACTGTAAAGAATAAAAGCAAACTGGCTTTGCCATGGATCTTACATTTTTTTGACTCAATTTCTAGGTGGCGTCCAAGGGTTACAAGAAAATTCTCATTAAAGGATGATTTTTCTAATTTCTGTCTGACCAGAAGGGCTTTTTTCCACCAAATGTCACAATTTCTCTTGCTATTGATATTTTCAACTTCTTCTCTGGAACCCACAATAATTATTTTAGTTCACAAACACATTTGTGATTCAGCGTATTAAATGAACAATTCAGATTGCAGAATTATAAATTTATCTTTTCTATTAAGCACTGCTTTACCACAGAGGTAAGGCTTTCCTTTTCTGCTTAACTTCTTTTAAGAAATTAGGTGCAGCAGCATGTTTATTACAGACATTACAAATGTTGTGCACTAATCTTACATACTGTATTATTAGCAATAACTGGGCAGAGCAGAGTGAAGCCTTCACCTGAGTTTGTTTCCTTTTATGGACTTTTGTTAAAACCATAACTGCAGATTTTCTTTGCAGTGTGTGTGGGTTTAGCCACACAATTCCTATTAATATTAAAAGGAATCACACAGCTAACTCCCTGCACACCACACTGAAAATACTCCTTAATGTTATTTTAATGAAGATTCTTTTATGAGTAAATTATTTCTGAGTAGTTGAGCAGTTATTATCTTCCTCAGTTACTAGTGATCACCCACAGGGTAAGTGTTCTCTAATATTATGTTGCAGCCCCCATGCCTTTGCCACATCGTTATGGGACCTTTCTAGTTATAAACGATTTTCATTGTAGTATGCAATTAGAAACTAGCCAACAGAATACAGCAGTAAAACTTGGTTTTGGCTGCAAGTAGGAGCTGCCTCTGGGGGTCTTTAGTTTATGCTCTGCCCTTTTTGTATAATCAAGGTTTTTTTGAAAGGCACCCAGTTTGTTCCTTAGAGGGAATGCTTCTCTACTTCTTGAGGTTGATTCCACCTTGTTTCTGGTTTACAAATCTTTTAAGGTTTTTCTGGATAGTTACTTATATGCAGAATGACAGTATAAGATTTTAATGAAACTGGGAACCATAATTTACTCATTTAGGTGTACTTACAGTTTGATTTTGAAACCTGGCAAGTTGCACCCAAAAATCCACTGCATAGCTAATTAATGTATGTGAATTCTGTTCTCCTTTCATAGGCAAATCATATTTATTAGCAGCTACATAACCTTTACACAGATGTGGTATTACCACAGACCTATGTGTATGAGTGTCTTCACATTCCTGCCGTGCCCTTCTTCTTCCTCCCCTGATTTAGGAACACAACATTTTATTCTTCCTTCTTTGGGCTGGAGGATTACAGGCCAAAATACTGTGGACTGAAGAGCTGATAATGGTACTTGTTTAGAGAACATTGATGACATCTACAAAAAACAATTGTATATTGTTATGACATACATTTTCAGAAATGGATTCTTTCTTTTTCGTTTTTTTTTTGTAACAGTTGATGAAATAAAAATCACTTATGCAAGACCAGCTCTTTACATAGTTTTGGTACAGATATTAATAATCCTTTGTCAGTTCTAGAGCATTTTTTTGTCTCTTTCTACTGGACTTATCATTTTATCTAGGCCACAGGACTCAGCCTTGGTTAACACATATATCATAGAATCATAGAATGTCTGGGCTGGAAGGGACAAATATATTTTGAACTGTCTCCTTTATGTGGGTGCATTCTCTTAGTGTGATGGCAAAATGTAATTAATAACAATAGAGCTGGCACTCTGTGGTTAAGAAAATTGCATCAGTTTTAGAATTTATAAAAGCTATTAACTATGGAATTACTTTCATAGCCATGAAACAGTAGAAGTAGCCAGCAGCAATGTTTCCTGGCTTCTGGGGTGATTTCTTTTTGTTTGTTTCTTTCTTTCCTTCCAAATGCACATCAGGTTTCATAGGTTAATCTCTAAACATGTGAGAAAAATATCTTCTATGGGTTATATGAATACTCTTCCTATGGAACAATACAATCATCTTATTTAAGCTGTAGACTATTATAATCAAGAGAATCAAAAAAAGCCATTTCTCACATCCTTGCTTCCCTCAGTATGTTCCCAAGTAAGTGGTTTCTTTGGGATCATGTCCTAAAGGCAGAGAAGGTTTAGCCTGTGAATATATAAAAAACTATTAACTTCTATTGACATTGGCCAATTTCACAAATTTGTTTCTGCTGCTTACTAATAAAGAGTTCATGTAATGTGTCACAGCCTATGACAATAGTAATGAGCATTAATCAGATTATCTGCCCCCAATTGACTTTGTATCACATTACCCAAAAAGAAGCAATCTACAGACTCAATCAGCTGAAAAGGACTTTTTCATCAACCTTAAGAGATAAAAACTAGGCTAATAATTTAGTAACTCTGTATTTCTTTTATTCCTTCTTTTTTTTTATTTATTTTTTTAACCAGAAGTTATTAGATACAAATCATATTTATTTCGATGTAAAATAACAATTTAAACCTGTAGTTTCTTTCAATATACAGTAAATGTGATTTAAAATTTGGTTTTGAGAAGTGCTCTAAATATTGAGTAGACATTATCAAAAGGCATTCTAATTATCAAATCTGTGTTTCACTCATTCCAGACAACTGTGTATAAATGAACATACTTTAAGCTACATTTCACAAATGGTATTAATTTTAAGTCTTTTTTTCTCCTTTTTTTCCATTTCTTCTATCGATTTCTAAAGAGCAGAATGATAATTGATTAGAATGAATGTGTATACTCCAGTTAATTTTAATATTTCTTTTGCAACTTCCATTGTATAATGCCCTCCTCCTTTGATCTAATAATGAAAATGTGTCAGTGTATTCTCATTACAGAAACAAGGTAAAGTGGTGTGGGCCTCCCGGGGACAGTAGGACTACAGTATGTGAATTTTAATTGCTAGAGCTACAACCCCCATACTCCATTTGTATATTGTATGTTGCATACTTACTTAATAGCAAAAACACGAGTCAAATGAGAATTTAGAGACTATGGGCATTAACCACTGTTTGTGGAAATTTCAAATTAAAAAAAAAACCTCCACCAACATGAAGTATCAGTGTTGCAGGTTATGTGTGCCAAAGGATAAAGCGTAGCAGAGAACCAGGCACCCTAATTCTGCTCATTTTTTATTTTGACTTCCATAGCAAAATCTATAACCCTTTATTATATCTTTGGCTGAATTAAACATGCTGTAGCCGATGGTAGCTCTATACAGATGCATTGATATGTTGGGGCAATACCAAGAGATCAATGAAGAAATGTTTTATTTTAAGAACCTTTCATATCTTCTTTTCTAAATATCTACAGACAGCATGCCAATCTTTTTGTAAGAAAAAATATTCCTCTATTTACATGTGACAAGTATTTTGCATTGGTTGTGTCTTTGACAGTAGAAAATGAAAAGGAGAGAGTAGAGTAGAGATTATCCACAAGTAACCAGTTATATCACTAAAGAAAAATCTTTAAAGAAAACAGGCAAGCAACAGGCAGAATAATTTTTACTTAATATAACTAAGGGGAAATAACTATCTATGACTGCTTGTGCGATTTATCTTACTGAATGACGTATTTGTTACTGAACAGAAGATTCTGAAAATGTAGTCAGAAAAAACTTTTACTGAAAAAAACTTGTGCTTGTCCAGCTCTCAGCTTTCAAGTGGTAATATTGTTTCAACATCTGGCATGCATATCCATAAACTCACTTGTCAACCTGTCACGTAACACAATCCTGCCAACTACACCAATTTTACTGTCACATTAACGGTATAAGTTTGACGTTTGCCTGCCAGAACCCCAAGGTTTTTCACTGAAGCAGTTTTGCAAAGTCAACATTTGCCTCTTTCAGAGTTGTGCTAAGGACTTTCACTGAGACAGTTTTGCAAAGTTAAGGATATAACAGATCAAAGCAACAGATACAATAGGTTTGGAATTGTCATTGATGGATGCACTAACTCCACAATCAATCTCAACAATAATTCCCAGGTAACACCTAATGAAGTCATAGGCTTAAGTCTTTGTAATAGTGATGCAACATAAAAGTAATGCTAGCAAAAGTTGTGTCATATACTGAAAGTTCTTTGCTTATCAGGAAGGTGTCCCAGTGTTGGGTGGAGGAAGTGGAATAAAGCCTGTCAACTGTGCAACTGTGTCTGCTAGATCTTCAGTCTTTTCTCCCAAGAGAGGTATTAATTTAATAGGTTTTTTTTTGGTTTTTTTTTTTTTTTTTTTTTTGTTATTCTGTCTATCTCTGACTTCTGTGATGTCTAACACGATTTGGTTGGAGAGCTGAGTAACATAATCATATATGTTTAGGATGTACTCCATTAAGTTGATTACTGTATTTAGGGGTTTATACTTTTTTGCTCATTTTGCCGTTAATTAGGTAAAGTTATTCTCTATGACACTATAGCCTTCAAGATCTGTGTCAAAGCTGCTTAATTTTGTTGTTTTAGCCAAAACAGGGATGTCTTGTCTTCACAAGGTTCCCTCATTCAGCTCTTTCGCGTGCCAGCTCTGCAGGTCTCTACCCCCAGAGACAACCTATGAATCTCACTGGCTGCAAGCATCTTAACCTTTCTCCTGAAGTGCACTAAATTAGCCTGCATTCCTGTTACACAGCAAGCTGGGCTGTTATCCCACACAGCCTCAGGAAGGTCACAGTTGGAGTCTTGTTTGCAGAATTTGTAGAAGGTGATTGTTATTGAAGTAAAAAAATAACAGAGCAGGTATGGCTTAAAAATTCGACTTCATCAATAAAATATGCTGCTGGATTATCAGATAATGGACATTGAATATACGAAGAAATTTCTTAACATAAGATCTTATTTTAAAAAAAGAATTTAAATGTCAAGAGGAATGTACTGCAAGTTTTCATAGTCCTTCTTGAAAAATAATTCTTTCCACCTGGCCCTTTCCTTTGTGTAACAGATGTTTCAATATGTTGGATGAACATTATCAGTCTATAAAAAGTACTATTCTCACAGAATCACAGAATGTTAG
>NW_008618396.1:0-269 GCF_000691845.1 Merops nubicus
CCCACGTATCCAGGGGTTTGGGTTCCGCCTCCCCCCCCACCTGGCACCCACACACTTAGGGGACTGGCACCCACATATCCAGGGGTTTGGGGTCCTGCTCGCCCCCCACCTAGCACCCATGCCCCTGGAGTCTGGTGCCCATGGATGTAGGGGTTTGGGGTCCTGCTCACCCCCCCATCTGGCACCCACACGCTCAGGGGACTGGCACCCACATACCCAAGGGTTTGGGGTCCTGTTCACCCCCCACCTGGCACCCCCACATCCACGAG
>NW_008618396.1:481-927 GCF_000691845.1 Merops nubicus
CCCACGTATCCAGGGGTTTGGGTTCCGCCTCCCCCCCCACCTGGCACCCACACACTTAGGGGACTGGCACCCACATATCCAGGGGTTTGGGGTCCTGCTCGCCCCCCACCTAGCACCCATGCCCCTGGAGTCTGGTGCCCATGGATGTAGGGGTTTGGGGTCCTGCTCACCCCCCCATCTGGCACCCACACGCTCAGGGGACTGGCACCCACATATCCAGGGGTTTGGGGTCCTGCTCACTCCCCACCTAGCACCCATGCCCCTGTGGTCTGGTGCCCATGGATGTAAGGGTTTGGGGTCCCACCCACCCCCCATCTGGCACCCACACACTCAGGGGACTGGCACCCACATACTCAGGGGTTTGGGGTCCTGTCCACCCTCCATCTGGCACCCCAGCACCCATGGGTCTGGCACTCACAATCCCGGGGTCCAGGGTCCTGCCCCGC
>NW_008618396.1:1126-1387 GCF_000691845.1 Merops nubicus
GGAGTTTGGGGTCCTACTCACCCCCTGTCTGGCACCCCACATATCCAGGAGTTTGGGGTCCTACCCACCCTCCAGTTGGCACCAAAGCTCCCAGGGGTCTGGCACTCACACATTCAGGGGTCTGGCACCCAAGCACTGAGGGGTCTGGCACCCACAAACCCAGGGGTCTATGGTCCTGTCCACCCCCCCATATAGCACCCATTTACCCAGGGTTTTTGGGTCCTGCAACCCACCCCTATCTGACACCCACATACCCAGGGG
>NW_008618397.1:0-67759 GCF_000691845.1 Merops nubicus
TATATATATATAAAAACCCTAACACTGCACAAATATCCCACAAATTCCCAGAAAACCTTAAAATTTAAAGAATTTCATTTAAAAAGTAAATTACATATTAATTGAAGGAAAAGAAATTTTAAATAAACAACTTATGAACTATTCAGTTAATATTTGCAACGATAGCTTAAAAAAAATGTTTTCTGAAGCACTGGTACCTTTTCTTTAATCTAGAAAGGTTCATAATTCTGAATACAAAGTTGTGAGTGCAAATAGTTCAGCATTAGCAAAATGAGCACCCTGAAAAACAAATGGAAAAAAAAAAAAAAAAAAAGGAAAAGGGCCCCGTTTTCCCTTTGAAACCTAGAATAAGAAAATAAAAAAAAAATATAAAGCCCGGGAAATAAACAAAAAAAGTCCATACCATATCTTACTGTTCTTGTGCCAGTTCAGCATCATTCACTTCCATTCTGCCTCAGATGGACAGACATGCACTTGCCAAGACAGACATAAAATCATATTACATTGTCAGAATTTTCAGCTGATGCTGCCGATGACTTCTTCTTGATCAACAGATCAAGTCATGGCAGTCTTAAGATGTAAGAAGAGAGCAAAAAGTAGGAGAGAGGGAGGTGAGTCAGCAGGCAGGACTGGAAGCCTGAGATCCAGACGTTTGACGGCAAAAAGCATCATGGGGGGAGCTCTTTGAAGCTTCTTCAAAGCCCTTAGGCTTCTCCAGCTCTTCTGAGCACATCTTCGGTAGGAAAGACTCTCCCTAAAACTACTTGTAGAACCTGGTATTTAGACACCACTGCCTGCAACCTGAAAATGAGTCATCCATGCAAATTCCCAATTCACTCCCACCTATATGCAATCTCTGTTAACTCGCCCATGCAGGTGAAAACCTGAGCGGGGATGTGCTAATAAATGGAATACAAAATCTGATTTTCCCTTCCATTGAATAGAGTGAGGATAAAAATCACACTCCTGCTCCCTTATCCCGTGCCAGAAGAGTTATAACCCCATGAAAATCACTTGAGTTAAAGATAAGCTGCGAGCTTCAACTTTATATTCATTTTTATCAAATCCTTGAAACTGCTTCATGGAGTTTATTTTAATAGGTATTTCTACTAACAATAATAACTCCCCTTATCTGTACTGAAGAAGAGAAAAAAAGCAGATTGCATCATAAATCTTAGTCATACCAGCTAATAATCTTCAAAATCATCCTTTTAACGTGGATGGCACCTGTTAAGTCAAAGCACTTTTTTTTTTCCTGCAGGTTTAGGAATACAGCCTCATCCCAGCTCCCATTACGAAAATGGAAGGTTTTCAACAAATTGCACTGGCAGCTGCAGGATCATAAAATCCTTCAAGGGTCTCTGAAGCCGAGCTGTAAGCATGGCACCCCTTATCTATAATTAGGGAAAAGGAAATAAAATCTCTCAAATGCTATGTTTAACCCCCTAGCCCCCCACGGCAGGGCTTTGTCCCTGGCTGTTTCTAATAAGTTTCAAGTGTCAGCTACAATATAATTTTGTTTATTAAAAGCAGAAGAGTTATGGTAATGATTATGTCAAACCTGAACTACAAAAAGGACCATGTATTTGCAATTTTTTTACATAAGGCATACTGATAAACATCATTTATTGCACAATTACCTATGATATGCCATACAATGTACCTTTATATACGTCTAAAGCAATTTTATTCCAAGAGATGCACATCTGATTTCAATGGGGGGTATGTTTTCCAAGACGCATTATGGTCTAGCTAAATTTATTTTTTAAAAGAAGAAGAAATCTAACTTATTACAACAATGCAAACTATTATTGTCATAACAATGTAAAGTACCCATGGATTTAATACTACAAATGCTCTATTCATCACAATCTCATTTGGCAATAGTGTCATTCCCTAGTATTTTATTATACAAACATTTCTCCAAGAGCAATGCCATCTCACAGATGAGGTGCAAAAACCAGAGTACTTTCACTCCAAAGTATCTGTACCTGTAGTTCTTTATCAAGTTCTCTGAAAATAAACACAGTCATTCCACTAGCATTTCATTCCTCTTCCAAATATAGTAAGGATGCAAAACTTCCAGCTCTAGAGCACAGAATATGACACAGAAGTAGACTATAACCTTAGCTGGATGGAGAAATTGTCATCAACAGAGCAACAGGAGAGGTCTGAGATGCTGACACAGGGCTGTGGTCCAGCCAGTGGGCCACACTGCTTCCTCAACTCGGACAGCACCAGCTTCGTTTCCATTTACTATTCCTAATTAATGCATTAGCACAACAGACTAACATCAAAATCCTAGCTGTAATAGGGTGACCTTATATATGCAGGTTAACAGGTGATATGTGACATCATCAAAACTTTTAGCACTTTGATAGCTCTCTGGGGACTGACTTTCCCCCATGCCAGAGGGTGAGCTATTCACTATCCAAGTGCAGAGCAGACATAACAACCACCCGTCCTCTTGGGAATTACCTCTGATGGCCACCTCCTGCTACATCCTAACTACAAGTCACCCCAATAAAGACATGAGTTTAAACACAAGGGAGCAGTCTGGGAGCAGCTCTTTAGAGCAAGCATGTGGGTGGTAACTTTCTATCACCCATCTAACTTTCCAGTGTAACAGAGAAGTCCAGTATTGCACAAGTGCAAATCACATGGCACCGCACGTCACACGACTTGTGTCAAACGATTCAGAAGCTTCTCCCACCATCAGTAAGAAAAATGAGAGCGAGACATGTAGATAGCAATGTGAATGCCAATACCTGTGTTTGAAAGCATAAACTCCCAGATAAGTTCTAAATGCACCTTTTTAAAATCCTGGGCTTTAAAAGTTTAGTGACTATGCACTATAAAGCCATTAACCTCCACGTCCTTAGTGCCTTTCTTCCAGCCTCAAAACCACCGCTGACATTCACGCTGTACATCTCACAGCTCAGACCATGCAACCCTCTCCTGCAAATCCCTCCCCGAGGTTGTAGCTCCCCAGTCTCTACCGTCGGGGACCCACACCCTCAGCTCCCACCTCAGTCTCCACTTCGTTCCACTGGCTGCTGGTGTCCTCGCTGCTCTCGTGCACAGCCCCTTCTCCACGTTTCCCTTTTTCACATCTCTCTGCGATCATGGAGCCTAGCAACGTTAATCTGCCACTCATTTATCATATTTCAAGCTCAGATACACAAATCCCTTTCCTTTTGTCCATTTGGATCACTGCGATTCCATTTTATGTTCTCGATTCCTCTTTTCTGGTCCTTTGCTTACGGGCTGTTGTTTATTATTATTTGCCTATCTGGAAGTTAATCTCTCTGAAGCCAGAGTCCTTGCTGCTGCCTGCCCCCGTTCAGCGTGAAGCCGGGGGCTCTGTCAGTGCTTGATAAACCATTTGTCATTCAGGCGGCTGCACACATGTCCACTCAAAGCAGCACAGACTGAAGCACGGTGAATAAAAGTGTTAAAATAGCGCTGAAGGATTTATAAATATATGTGGGGGTTTTCTCCATGGGAAACACAGAAGGCAGGAGTAGCATTGCTGGGCCAGGCTTGAAGAGGTATTTAAAACTTGTGGATCCTTGCAATTTCAACAAAGGCTTTAGTGACCCTGGACTTCTGTAGAAAGTCCCCTTTTGATTTCTCCAGTTGGACAACAATAATTAAAAAGACAGATTGAAAGCCAGGGTCTTCAATTCTCTTTCTCAGCTTTCTTACACACGCTGTAAAGCTAACACTTCTCTTTGTTGTCCGTCCACTACTGGAGGTCAACTTAATGAAATGGTTTGGAGAGGGCAAGCGTTAAGGACTACGCAGAACCACAACCGCTCCTCCCTCTATGTCCTGGCAGCAGTGAGGGTGACCCTGGGAGCTACCTGCAGGTTAAGCACAAACCTGCCTTTACTACACGTAATTCAATTGTTCTCTATATCCTCTGGACTTCACACTGCGTGTCATGTCACCATCTGAGGAATTATTTTGAGTTTCACATCATCCTATCTGCCGCCTGAGGTGGTCAATATTTATATGTTAAAACCTTGCAACACGAGCGAGACTTCACTGAGAAGATGAAGAGCTCCTTGCTTTAATTCAAAAAATGTCTGGTGTGCTGGGGAATTTCGGCTCCATTGGGAGATTTCTGAGGTGCCAAAAAAGGGAGAACTGTCCAAAACACTTGTTGAAGACTATCCTAAGCAGCTCAGCCTGGCAGGAGCTGGAGCTGGACCATCCTCCTGCCTGGGCTGTCTAGTTGAGCTAATGGGTTTTTAAGATACTTTTTAAGTGCAAAACCAACCAAACAAAAACCCCAAACCAGAGGTGGCTAAAGCAAATTACATGTTTTAAAATTGTTTTTTATACTAGCTGCTTTAACTTCACTGAGCAAGAGTTTGGAATTTCATCAAAACAAAATATGCAGATATGCAATGCATTCAGGTTTGGGTTTGGTGTTTGGAGGGGGGGTGTTTGTTTTCTTTTTTTTTTTTCAATTTTTAATAACTTCCTGCCTTTGCTTTTTCCTTTTTTTCTTCTGGCAGTCTGAGAAAAATGACAAGGAGGTCGAAGAGTGTTTCTATGTGTTGCTAACACTTTACCCGAGGGAGTAAAAATGCAAATGTTTGAGACAAGCCTTTGAGTTAATACATTAATATATAAAAAAAAATTGAAAATAAACAACCTCCCACCCTTATTACTGCTGTCCATACAAACTTCTTTGGACATTTAGAGTTCAAAACTAAATTGGCTACAATTTTTGTTCTTTGGAAAATGGGTTTTTGTTACCTCCACATAGGCTGCATTTATTTTGAAATTAAGGCCATCTGTACAGAAACTTGCACAACAATAATTGAACTCATTTTTTGAAGTCTAGTTTAATTACTTTGGTGACAATATTTGCATATCAGCTTTTAGTTTTGTAACTAATTAAAAATTAAAATTTTACCTTTTAAAAAGCTCTTTCCTTACAGTAAGCTGCATTTACAACAGGCATCCAGTTAGAATTTCTAGTATGGGTTAACTATCCGTTTCTGCCATGTAAAGACACCAAAAATACTTGCTTTACAGAAAAATACAACTTCCCCTCAAATCGTCTTACATGCCTTTTCAGAGGATCATTACATTACCCAGTTTTACTTTTTATCTGTGACATTCCCATATATTACTGCATGCATCAGGGGCACCCAGAACTTTGGCTGGCCACTCTCATGGACATTTATATGAGACTGAAAAGTTAAACATTAAAGCAAATAATAACAAGAAGTACAACATACATCTTACTTTATCCTCCTTGGAGATTTCACTGGACAACTGGAGTAGAAACCCCAATTTGATTAATTTTCTTTGAAATCTAAAAAAAAAAACCCTCTAGTAGTTTTTCAAAGTGAGCTGGCAGTTTTCACAATTTACTTTTTGTTTGTTTGTTTGTTTGTTTTTTTCCCAGTTAAAGCTATAGGAGGTTGTGGAAGAAGAGGGTTAGATTTGGCCTGTGGAACCTGGAATAGCTTTGGCTATAACAGGTCTACTTCTCTCTCTTTATCATACCAGTGTATCTCATGGTTCCTTCCATTAGTGCATTAACAGTGAGAACTCATGCTACCACTGCACTTTATCAATTATAAGTATTTTGTCCAAATGGAGTAAAAGTGATACAGCTATTTCTGATCTGCTGGAAATGTTTTGATTTCTTCTCTTCAAAGTAATTTTAAACTGATTTCTTGGTTTGCACTTGTGTAACCTAAGGTAGGAGAGAAAGGCTGGGGAACAGGTCTAATGTATGCACATCAATTTTTAAACAGCTTTTTTATGTTCCTTGGGATGAAAAAGTATGTAGCTGAGCTCACTTTGGAAAGTCACAACAGCCCACAAAGTCTCCTTCCCCACTGCAGATAAAGCTGTAACACTCCAGCTGTCTCACTGGAAATCTCAAACCTTGTCACGGTCAAGTGCTGTAAGGAGGGAGCCTGGTGACCTCTTCAAATGGCTGCTACAGGGATTATTCTCCCAGACTGTTTGCCCTCTCCCTTCTCCAGTGCATCAGTGTGTGCATCTTCGGTCCCCGTGCCCTTTTGTGTCAGCCCTCCCCTGCTTCTGGCACCCTGCCTCCCAGCTCTGATCAGCAATGCCAGCCCTCAGTATCTCAGCACAACGTTCCAACACCTCTCATCTGCAGCTGACACTACTCACTCCCCACAAATACTCACAGAACAGCTTGTAAGAGTGTAGAACAAAGAAAATCTCTCCCTCCTTTCAAAATAATTGCTGCCACACGTAGAAGACGTGACCATTTGACAGGGTGTGCTGCAACTCCTGCTCATCCCTCTGAATGAAAACCTGGCTGGGTTCCATCTCACGTGCCACCCTTTGCCACAGTCCAGCCCATCTTTCCCACGTTACTCTTGGCACACAGGATACTTGGAGTGAGTCTAAATGCTGGTTCCACTCCGTGCACACACCACCTAACATACAGAGATCTTAGTCCATGAGCCTGGCTTGGGGGATTTTCTGTAGGGTTAAGAAAAACTACAGTCAATTATTCAATTGTTTACTACTAATAAAAAAAAATGTTAAACAAAAGCAGGTGACACCTTTCTCTGTCCCTTTTGCACAACATAACTATGTTTTTCTCTGGACACAGCATCCATTTTGGCAGTCAGAGTTTTGGCTACTCCATCAGCAACTGATTGAATACAGTGCTCTCTGCTGCTCACCTAAATTTACCTTTTCAATTTACCTTTGTGCTGCTCCAAAGTATTAAATAGGTGTCTTATTCTGCTAAGGAGTCCCGTTGTATCTGTTGGGGATAGACATCTATAGAGTTATATATAATGGATCAACAGAGTTTCCAAAGTGTGCTGGGATCTCCCCCAAAGAAAGAAAACAAAGAGAGGCCAAGAGCTCAGGAGCTGGTGGACCACAGCACCTCCCACCACAGCTCTCCCTGGCACTGCACAGGAATTCTGGGAGTGTGACATTTGGGATGTCACAGAATGGGACTCAGAAGAGTAAGCTGAGCTTTGGGTAAGGAGATAAGGAGCTGATGTGATACTCAACCTCAGTGCCAGCACCTCTTATCAGAACCAAAATGTGAAGACAACAACAACTGCTGGTTTCTTCAAGAAAAGGTGACTTTTATCCCTTTGTAAAAATATGTGTGTGTATTCATTTCTGTTTGGCCAACCAATGGCAGCAAATTCACCTACACCATACTTCTATCTGAGCATCACTGAGGACTGGACTTCTCATGGTTAAACAACCATCCCATAGGAAGAACAACTGCAAGCCAACCTATACCTATACGTGTAGCAGCCATTAGGCCAGCATCTTCCTACCTTCAGCATGCCAAGCTAAAGCAAAGGAGGATTAAACTTGAAAAACATTCCAAAATCCAATGACTACCTGCCACGTGTTAAATTCATTTCTGTCATATTTGGTATTCTCTTGTACAAAAACAACCCCTCAGCAATATTCTCCAATGCAGAACCAAACTCTCATCACTTCTGAGGCTTCCTACAGCTTATTTGGTGTTCTGCTTCAAGGTAACTGCAAATTAGAAATAACTTAATGCACTGTAAAGTGTTGAAAGCATCTAAGTGTTATATGCTTCTTGTCTAACCCAAAATGGCATAGTTCCTGTCTTTAAAGTCAAAAATTTTAAAGAAGTGGAGCAGAAACTCACATGGAACTAATGGAAACTTCTCTGTCTCAGTACTATACTGTGGCATCCAAAACAAACTCAGATTTATGAAATAAATATAATACTAAGTTCTTCTCTTTAAAATACTTGGGGAACGTGTACACACAGATTGTTAAAAGTAGGCATGATTCTAGGATAACTAGTGGTTAGTTGATTTATTTTTGCATTTTGCTCTGCTTGGAAAGTACACCAGTCTGCTAAAATTCTAGTCAGAAGTGGTTTCAGTTCCTGCCTTTTATGCAATGGCATGGCTCTACAGTCATTAATTTTTTTTTAATATTTAATGCAGCTGAAGTGCCATAATATGGAAGAGGTTTCCAAACTCAAACAACAATTGTAAATATTTTCCTAAAGGAAACTGGAGAAGAGGTCTCCCTCAATCAGAGATGGCATTTCTTCAGTATGTGGAAAAACTGCTCAAGTCCAAACAAAATATCTTCCATTGGCTCAATTTTTCCATTTTACTAAAAATTTGTTTTTAAAGCATGAGTGGGAAGAGGAATTTTCAGTGATTAAACCTAAATTTGGAGGCCAAAATACTGAACAACACTGTTTCAATACTGCAGCATAGACATTTGTTTGTCTCACTGACTAAATGAAGGAAGCCTTTGATGGATTATGTGAGAAGGTATCACTATGGAGTCAGGAAAGGGGAATTTCTCCAATCACAGTTTACACTATTTGTGAAGAAGAGGAGGACTGCTGCAATTCCTGATGCATTCTGCTGACACTGGGAGGGGATTACACCAAAGATCACAGCACCTTTTGCAGGAACTGAACTCCAAACACCTGGATGTAGAAAAGCTTGAACTGCTGCCACATCACTGGAACAACTGTTGACACATGGCAATAGCTGTGATACTCCAAATCCTTTATTAAGCCTTAAGAGTCACAGAAACACACATAACACAGAACTGCTGAGGCTGGAAGGCACCCCTGGAGATACAGTCCAGCCCTGCTGCTCAGAACCAGGTCACTTTCAGCAGGTTGCCCAGGGCCACTGCAAGTCACGTTTTGAGACTTTCCAAGGTTGGAGAACCTCTGGGTAACCTCTTCCAGCATTTGACCCTCCTCAGAGTTAAAAACTTTTCTTCTATGTTTAAATGGAATTTTTGACATCTCAGTTCGTGTCTATTGCCTCTTGTCCTGTTAAAGAGCATCACAGAGAGCAGTTTGACTCTGTCCTGCTTACTCTGCCCATCAGATATTCACTCTCCTTGCCAAGATCCTACCTGAGCCTTCTCTTCTCCAGGCTGAATAGTCCCAGCTCTCTCAGTCTCTCCACAGAAGAGATGCTACAAGTCCCTTACCTACTTCTGTTGGGTTTTGCTGGACTCACTCCAGCAACTCCACATCTCCCTTGCACTGGGGAGCTGAGAACTGGACCCAGTACTACAGCTGGGTCTCACCAGGGCTGAGGGGAAGGATCACCACCCCCAACTTCCCAGCAACACTCTTCCCAATGCAGCCCAGGAGGCTGTTGGCCACATTTCCCAAAAAGGCACACTGATAGCATGTTGTCAGTTTGCTGTCCACCAGGTCCTCCTCTGCAGAGCTGCCTTCCAGATGGTGGAGCACATACTGTGTGGGTACGTGGGGTTATTCATCCCCCCACAGCACAACAGTAGTTAATGACCTAGTTTTCAGTTCATCACACTGTCCATTTATCTAGTCTGTGCTTCATCAGCTAGTCTTTGAGCATGCCACAGCCATACCTAGAACCATAACACCACTTGGGTGGTTGTAGGACAGTGCTTCAGCCTGTGACCTGGCATTGTTCCATTTACTGTATGGACGTAGTCCCTGATGGGTGCACGTGGCTCTGCTGTACCTCCCAGTGGAAATCATCCAACATTAACATTTCACTGGCCAAAAGCAAGTTGCCAGTAATATGGACTGGAAATTAGAAAGTTTTCTTTCTGTGGATTGCCTTTCAAGCAAGTGCCACAAGCTACAGGCAGGGCCAGGAGCCCATACTGCAAGTATCTGTGATGTGTGGATTTTTCACTCATGGCCTTCAGGAAGAATCATCATGGAAACCTGTAACACAATTAGTGTGCTACGTTCTGGATGTTTATATATTTATAAACCTCATCACCTCATCTGCAAGGTAATACACATCTCTACATTTAGAAACCATAGATCTACCTTTCTTTTGTTTTCAGCATTTTTATGTCAGAACAATTTCTCTGATCTAATGGATAATACGGCTGTGTAAAAAAGAAGTTACAGAGGAGAGGTGAGAGGGGGAACTGAACAGGCAGTAACTACACCAGAGGACCTGCAGGATCCTCAAGGGGCACTGAGTTTGATTTAGAAAGCAGCCTCCTTATGGAAGGGCTATGCCTTCCTCTGTAAAACACACACTAAATGCATTGCTCCCCAATTCTAGTATTTGCTTCTCAGTTGGATGAAGACTTTTTTTTCCTCTATGCCCCTGCTTGAAGATATTCTCCCTCCACTTTCTTTTTAATGTAAACATTACTTGAAATTATTGCAGTACAGATGAACAACTATTAATTAAAAGTGAGGAAGATTTATTGCATCAGACAGCACTGCTGTAACAGATCAAATAGTCAGAAGGAAACGGAGCACAATGCGCTCCAATTAGCTGCTTAATACCTCTTAGATCACAGCCCTAAATGTTTCATAGGCGTCATGGTGTGTTTGCACTCCACCATGATTTGGTTGCTTGCCTGCATTTCTGTTATACCTATAACACAAGATCACAATTTGTGAAGAGAAGACAGAAAAAAAAACAGAGTCTTACAAGAAAACACATCCCAGCTGATACTGGAGCTTTTTTTTTTTTTGTCCTTGTGTTAATTCTTACACTTTCCATTAGGTTTCAGCAGTGGAGCCCACGGTTTCATCACCTGGGGCTTCTCAGCAGTGTTACCCACCCTGTGCTGTGGAGAGCTAAGACAGATTTGCTTTGAGCTCAAGTGACAGATACTTCTAGTCCAAAAGCATGGGGCTTTGGAGTTGTAGCCCTACTGCTGCTGTGAATTTGCAAACAGATCTACGCACAGGTAATGAGAACTTGCATGGCACAGGCTGGCGAGATTTTATACTAAATTGCTTCTGCAAAACTACTGCAAGATCTATCAAGAGGTTTTAAGCAGCTTCAATGCATGCAAACATACAGGAGTGCTGGCACATACCACCATCCCTCTCTTGGCAAAAGGCAGCAAGGACCTCGCGGCGAGGAATGCTGTATCACCTCAGTGAGACCTGTGCACAAAGCCTCCAAAACAACCATCAATCTCCATCTACACAGAATACACAGGACAAAACAGAAGCCCCCAGATTAGGTATTTATTAATCAACCAAACAGGAATTCAGACGATGCAAGATTTCTGATTACATCTCATGTACAGAGGCAATAAGCCACATGGAAAAAATCAATTTCCGAGATTAATAAAATGATCAATTCAGGTCATTAGCAGCAGTTACTTCTTTAAGACAGATAGTAGGAACCGAACTGAGACCAAACTCATTACCCAAATGGTTGCCTATCAACCATGAAATGGCAACAGCCTATTGTTGATTCAGTTCCGATCTGGGGCTAATGATTTGGGGGTAAAGAGTTATCAATCTCACAATGAGTTCATTGAGCCATTCTTTGACAATCATGTGTGTGGGGGAAAAAAAAAAAAAAGCCCTATTTCTATTTCTAACAAAAACCAAAGGAAGACATTTTCTACAGCTGATTTGTTATCTGCCCCTTTTTTCCCTGACTAACGCCAGGTGCTGGGAAGGCAGGACCTGTCTCCAACCTGTGTGCTCACGTACTTACTGCAGCTACAACTCTGAAGCTCCTTTCCAAGTGTAAGAAAATGTCTGCACATATGCGAGACAAAGAGTTATTAATTCTTCACAGCTTCAGCTTCGCTATTTTAAAGCTCAAACCAGCTTCAAGCTTGGGCATGCTGATGGCAAATGAGAGTTACATTTCTAATTATCTTCTTCCTCTCCAAAATAAATAAAATTTACAGATTCAGGGCCATGTATGCACAAAATGATACTGCTATTAAAAGACAGGAAGGCTCTGCGAGAACACCCCTAGGCAAACAAAACAATTCCCTTCTCATCCCCCTCTCCTTCTTCCAAAGACCTTCCCATTTATAGCCTGTCACTTACAGATACACTTCCAGCATTTAAAAATACTCCCCGTGTTTGTGGAACCATTTTCCAGAACAAAACGTTATCATTCATCAGGAGCAGAGCTGTTTGCAGTGTGAACAATTCGCTTGCGTTAAGTACCATATGGCCGCCCGTAGGAAAATGCCAACATGTTTCAACTCTACAGCTGGGCCACGGTTCCTTTATTCATTGTGCAGATGGTTGTAATTGACACCACTACTAAAACAGGTCTCGAGCACTTCTGTAGGATCATTAGAGTAATTAGTTATTAAATACAGTTACCATTTTTAGAAAGAAGGTTTTAAGGCTTGGCATGTAAAATGCAATATTTTCCTACGATGAAATAGACGGGCTACGTGTTACGGGGAGGGGTATTTTACTTGGGATTTTATCAGGGAGCCTATGGAAACTGCTAGTGCAAAGTGAAGCACACAGAATTATTTGCTAAGGAAATCAGCTGAAAACAGGAGTGTTCTTAAATAATCTCTGAGCACAACTGCATACTAAAACTTCTGCAGAAAACAAATCCAAAATGCCATGGTGGAAAAAGTGAAACTTCACCTATCACCAAATTTCAAGGCTGAACCCAGCTTTATATGTGAGATGTCATCATTTTGGTTAAGCACAGAAAAGATGACTATTGATTCCATATTCCTGAAACTCTGATGCATATATTTTCAGGATTAAAACCTAAATGTGTGGTTTATTTTAATGGGAGTTTCAGGATCAAATTAATACATGTTACTTCAGGGGTCCTGCTCAGCTCTGTGAACCAGGTAATACATAGCAGGGCTACATCCAATCGGGGCTGTATAGCAAGAGAGGACTGGCTAAAGCACCTTTTATTCATAGACCAGCAAAGAAAACTCCTGATAATAAAAACACGTTTTGTTTTTGAATAAGATGTTTGGGTAAAACCTTGTGATAAAGCTCAGCATGAAATGGCACCATTAGAGCCGCAAAGTCACACAGAAAAACTCAGACTCCAGCAAGCAGATATTTAGCCTTAAACAGCAGAATTATATGTGGCTTCTGAGTGCCGGTTTTCAGAGATGAGAGGAGTCAGAACAAGCATGCTAGGATAGCAAAACTATTACTGGAAATTGTAATAGCTTCTACTCCAACAAAAACTCAAGTTTTTCATTATAAACCAAGTACTTGTTGTACCAGATTCTATTTTAAACATTCATTGCAGGCATAAATCTGGTAAGGATTATCAGACATAACCCAATATTTTCTTTCCTGGCTGAAGAAAATAATCTAGAATTGAGGTACCCAAATGTAGTCTCCACGAGATACTGAAAAATAGCATGGACAAATGGTGATGCAAACCTGCTCTGAATAGAACTGGCTTAGAAATCAGAAAACGCCTTCTAACCACGAGACAGAAAAGGGGAATAGATTTCCAACAGCAGTCTGAAGCTGAAGAGTTTCACAAGGGAGCACGGTAAGTTTACAACACAGCCATATCTCTTAGGGGGATGTGGAGAGTTAGGAGCTCTCCTTGGGTTGCATGTTTCCATGCATTTCACTTCTCAAATTAGATTCGGTTAAAATATATTACACACGACTTTAATAATGAATATCAGAAAGCCTTTATATAGAACAGCAGACATTAAAGCCATTTATGAAGAAAAATAGATGCCATTAAAGTGAAGTTATTTATCTCAGGTGGCTGCTGTTGTGTGCTTACAGCTGAATGGGTTTTTATGACTCTTTTTCAAATGAGCTGTTGAGGAGAGATCCTGAACGCTACAGTCAGGCTGATGGCAATTATCCCAGGAGCAGCAGCACTCACCCCAGGTATCCTGGGCACATTTCACTTCTGATGATAACCTTCTGCCCACCTTTGTTCCTCACAGAGATTCAATTAAAGGTGGTGTTGCTGTGGTGTCTGCCCTGGAGTTGTGCACGGTGGCTGGTGCTGCTCCAGGGACTGCCATCGATGGGAGCTCCAAGTCTGTTGAGCCAAATGATTGTCACCTACACAATCTCTACAGTTTGTGCAAATTTTTCTTTTTACATTTACTTATTAAAAATTGCTAATTTTTTGTGTCTGCATAAAAAGGGCTTTTAAATGTAGATTTTCGTTTTGCATATTAAACTTTGTTAGCAAGTCTCAATTCCCCAAGCAGAAAATTATGGCAGTTTTTTTAGCATAAACACGTATTTCTCACACGCAGGAGTTGAACTGCCTAATCTAAGAAGCATCAGTTCTGGGTATTCTACTATTTACTTGGAAGCTATTATGTATTTTTCAAAGTTTCCAGCAACTTTCTATCAAATAGATCTCAAGAGTTTATATGGTTATGATAATCAATATTAAACAGAGCTATCATGGTAGGAGAATTCTAATATTCAAGCCACCCTTTCTTCCCTTAGAAGAGGCTAGGGAAATCAATACACCATCGCTAAGAAGGGGTTATCATAAATTACCAACTGAGCATTAGATTTCTATGCAATGTTGCAGTTATGAGGCTGAATAAAATCCTTCAGTATATAGGAAATGCACAGAGAATTAGTAAAGCCAGTGCTATGGTCTGCGTCTTAAAACAGAGAAATTAAATCGAAAAGGACTCTCTATAAAGAAAAAAATCTGCAAATGCACAGAAAACCTGCCTTATAAATGACAGACTTGAGAGACACCATCTGTCTTATCAAGAACGAGGTTAAGGGGAATTGATCAACATCTCTAAAGACAAGTCCTTAATCTATTGGAAGAAGATTCAATGAGAAGACGAAACTAAAATTAAAACCAAGACAGAAATGGTTAATTCACATTAAACACCAGTTAGCTTCATGTGGTAATTAATCACTGGGAAAGAAACCCATAAGGATGGTGTGGATTTTTGATCGCTCAGAATTTGTAAACCAGACAAGTTAATGTCCTAAAAGATCTGCTATAGCTCAGACAGAAATTAAGGGTTTGAGGCAGAGATTACCAGGAAAGTACATTAGACTTTCTAATCATTAGGAAGTTGATTAGGTTTGTGCTTTGGGATTTAGATCAGGCCCTCAAAAATAGATTGTGAGGCATTTTGTTGTTATTGGGGTTTTGGGGTTGCTTTTTTTTTTTGCTCATTATTATTCCTATTGGGAAGTTAATGCAGAAACTTGCTAAAATGCTGCTTTCAAATTCTACTTCCTAGCTCCAGTCTGAACTTTACTCACGATACTTTTATACTCATTTGTGTACCATTAACACAAATTTAATTCATATGGTACAAAACCAGCCAAGACAAAGACACAAAGCAAGCCGGGTTGTAAGCTGCAATTTCAGGCATTTATTAAGGGATGGAGATCCACCATGTCCATCCCTTAGTATGTTGCTGGACATAGCAACCTGAGAGCCCTTGCTAGCCCAGTTCTCCCAGGCACTGGAATTCCCAGCCTGGAAACTTCATGGAGAATCTCAACATCTCTCTGCTCTCTCAAATTTCTGTGTACTCTATCAGACAGAAAGCAGCAAGCCATATTCACTTCTGCATCTTCAGCTTGCTGAGGCATTGACAACTAGACTACCCAGAGAATGGCACTCAAGACTATGGAGGAGATTAGAAAGGGAAAGAAAAAGATTGTGTCTCCAAGCAAGCAAGTTAGTGCGAAAAGTAACAGGGAAGAAGCCCAAGTTTAGACCCTTGTTACCTGAAGATTCAGGCTTAGTATTCTGACGTTACTCATTTCAAACTTGAGGATCAACTGACTCCCACACAATGCAACCCTCTTATTGATTAATGGAGTGAACAAGGCTTGAAATCAGCACGGAAATGAAAGAGTTAACACAAAAAAAGCCAACAATGAAAAAAAATATACTACCATTATGGCCCCTTTATAATGTCAGAAAGAAGTTGTTAAGCTGTCATTCTACAGATGTTCATCCCCACATATACAAGAACACAAACAAATCTCATGGGATCCCTAACTTCATGTGTGGCATACATAAACGTTAAAATTCTTCCATCATCACACGTTTCCCTCTTCCTCCTGCTGTGATAACAACATGGGGAATAAAAGAACGCCACTTTAAAAAAAAAAGGATTAATCGAGCTCAGGAAACATGAACTAGTGTATGAAAAAGCTTGTGAAAAAGCACTCCCATTCTCGAAATGGACAAGAAAAACTACACTGAAATTACAGAGGAAGAAAATACCAGCTTATATTTGGTACAGCAATTATTCTTAAATACTACAGGTCTGCAGATTCACATCTGTTCTTCTAGATTTTTCTTTGACTTTAAACAACGAGAAGAGCAACAATTTTACCATATAATTATCTTCTTTCCCTCCAACAAGTGTTGATATTTTTAATTGCAGGTAAAAAGAAAGAAAAGCTCAGCCATTTAGGCAAAATAGCTTAGAATTAATTTCCTATTTTAAAATACTACCAAACAGTAATAAGCTTTCTCTGCAAAAGTTTCTCGACACTAACAGCTTTGTTCTTGTTGTGATACAGCAAAGATCATCAGAGAAAGAAAACGCTTCTCATTGTACTTAGGACCCAAGTGTTAAAATTCAGGAGAATTTCTCATCAGGAAAAGCTGGGAAGCAGTTTTTGTACTTTTTAATGTAGGAAATTAAGGAGGCGAGTTGTAAATCATGTCTCCAAATTCAGCCATTTCATCAAGTTTTGTGGTTGCTCATGAGCCCAGACTGCAAGAGTAAGTCCTTGAATGACTTCAGCCACTCTGTTGTAAAACCCACTATTTCTAGGGTTTCTCATCAGTGAAAGAAAAGCTGCAGATGGAAAAAAATTCCCTGCAGGAAGGTTCAAAGAAAAGACTGCAAAAACAATTTGCTGGGAAATGAGCAATGTATTTTAGTGAAGAAAAATCTCCATTGTCTAGGATCAAAAAGCAGCTGAACCCCAAACCTGGTGCTTCTTTGGTTTTACCTATTCCCAGTGTCTTGCTGTATGTCATTTTGATCCCAGATAAATTTTGCACTGCCTTTGCTTATGAGTTCATTAGCTTCAAGCCGTGTAGCTGTCGGGGCTGTATGAATAATTGGATTTAGAAACTAAACTGGTGGCTGACCAAAATCAAAAAACAAAACACATAAGGTATAAAAATGGTTTCTTCTTTATAAGAAAATGTTTGGTTTGGGCTCAGTTCTAGTCAAGATAGAGACTCTCCTGGACAATGCCACCCTTCCTCATGTGGTTCCTTCCCAGTTTTCTGTTTTGCAAACATCTCTGCTCTGTATAAAGGTGGGAGGAACAGCCAGCAGCACCTAATCTGAGGCAGTGAAGTCTCTCACTTCTCCGACCCTATAAATGCAGCAACTCCTTACAGAAAGTGAAGCAGCTTTCCCAGCAGATTGAGAGAGGCTGTCTGGTGCTCACCAAGCTCTACTGAGAAGTGTGAGATCTCCCTTCACTTCGAATCGCAGACCCACACGAGCAACCACCTCTGATCTGATGGTTCTTCTAATGAATGGCACTGAAACTGCCTTTTTGTCAGAGATTTTGCTCAACCCAGTGGAGAGACAGTAACCACAACAATTGCTAGAGGTGTAAGGCCAGGCAAGGAGGCATCGGTTTGCTCTGCAGCATGAAAGTCAAATTTGTAACCTCCCTTGTTGCAGAAGAAGCAGAGATGTGAGCTCAGCGAACTCTGGCAGCAGGTGGAAAAGCCGAACATCCAACTAACCCAAAATCTCTAACAAAAGCTAATAAGGCCTGCAGAAACTCTGATGTGGGGCTGGCCATGTTGTCCAAGTTTTTGTCTAAAGAGAAGTAATAATCCTGGAGACCGAGATGCTCAGCGCCACAGAGGAACCGGGTGAATTTTGCTTGGCAAGAGCTTGGACTACCAAGGAGCAAATCCTTTCAGTGTCTCACAAGGCTGAGCTAGGCTTGAGCACAAATAGTATTTGTTTTCATGTCTTGTGATATAAATAAAAGACTTAGTGGTCCATGTCAAACCTGCAAAATTAGTGAAAAGGGGGAAAAAAAGCTAACTCTGAAAAAGAGGATTAGAAACTGCAGTCCTGCTGCAATATTGCCTAAAGCTATTTGGAACTTTCAATTGTTACTAATCAATGACTGCAAACAACTTTCTCCTTAATAAGAATGATGAGCTCTGAAGTCCTAAAAATAACGCTCTGATATTTTAAATCTGAATTTTCACTTTAAAAGGCCATTACTGAAAGTCAGCAACACACAGCAGACCGGAGAAAAATCTTCACACGGTCTAACAACTTGATGAGTCTTTTAACGAATGACCAAATCTACTGTTCACTAGGAATTAAATCTTCCTCTTAATGTCTGTCTTCTCTTGAAGCAGTGGAGATGAGACTGAAAATAATAATAAGAAAAAAAAAAATGCTGAGAAAAAAAATATCTGAGAAGCATGAGTAAGAGAAAAACTAGTGGATAGTTCAGTGCTTTTAATTCACAGTGAAGTATTTATAGATGCTAAGGGTCACTGGTAGTCTCCCTAGTAAACAACAGCAGCTGGCTGAAATTGTACCTCTAGAATTTCATTCATTTTACTGCTGACAAATAAACCCAGTGAATCAATGCCAATGTAATATAGTGCCTGCACAGAAACATTAAAAAAAAACCACAAACCCTCAGTTTGAAAAAAAACCCCAGCTCTCAGGAATTACAAAGGGAAAATGCCGCTAAGAACAGATCTGACCCCATCCACGGCACCTGGATTTGACTCCCCCTGTACTTAAAGGCTTTCTGATAGACAGTTTTCTGCCTTGCAGTTGTTTTGCTTTTTTAAAGCAGTCACAAAACCATACGTTTCTGCCTGTATATTCTGTACAAGAATTAAACCACGGATGTTGCTGACTGTTTCATCTCTGCTTACTCCCTGGTATCTCCTTATAACCCATGCTTATGACCTCACCATCTTCCTCACACCCAAATTAGCAGCACAACGTTATCTGATAGCGAATCTCACATTTCATTATTTAATGGGTTTGTCTTCATCATCCATGGGCACTTGCAGTACAGCCCAAACAACAGTGATACACTCTTTTCTGGAAGCACTCAGCCTCTCAACAGAGAAAAAAAGCCCTGAAAGGTGCATCTGAAGCACAAATATATGAGTAAACAAGTAGTGAGACTGGTGGCTGCCATCACTGCCATGCACATAGCTAAAGCATGTGAAGGCAGTGGCTTAATAAATATGGGGTGTCTTACTCTGATGTTGATGCTCATGGGGATTTCTAAAAATGACCTGCAGCTTAAAGCACTTGTTTTCAGATGCAGGAGAAAAACAACCATTGGAGAGTCCCTCTCTCTTTTCTTGTTAGCTTTTTTTTTTTATATACGTATGTGTGCCTATATGACACAAATAAAACTAAAATTAAATAAAATTAGTTATTCCTACAGCTTGAATCAGTTATTAAAAAGCAGAAACCTCGTTTGTGGGGCTGTATCACCACCTCTGTGAGAAGCAGTGATGTGAGTCTGACCACCACTTAGATCCTTGCTCGGCTCAGGGAAATCTGATCAAGCAATTTGGCATCGCCTGAGCCCATCACAGGAGGTTTTCCTCTGGAATCAGCTTTCCCTTCACTCATCAAATCACAGTGCTTCATGGCAGGGCAGCACCTATCTGTATGA
Organism: Merops nubicus; assembly: GCF_000691845.1. Taxonomy (NCBI): domain Eukaryota; kingdom Metazoa; phylum Chordata; class Aves; order Coraciiformes; family Meropidae; genus Merops; species Merops nubicus. Next base: position 19,406 of record NW_008618397.1, read on the forward strand.
TGCTGAGGAAATGGATACTTTTCTTTCACAGGGAAAAAAAAAGATGCTTCTGTGTGTGTGAATAAAGGTCAGATTTCAGATACAGTTTGCAGCCTTCAGGCTGTGAGGTCTGGGAGAGCACTGAAAAGGTTTCCTGGGATGCCCAGACCAACCCATCCCATGTCCATCCCACCCCACTTGTTTAGAGGCTGCCACACACACGGTTTAGCAGGAGGCAAAGCACGGCTGGAAAGCTCGGCAGCAGGAAAACCTCAGGAGAAAATGGCACAGCAGCACGGTGGCACACGTGCCCCAGCAGCTCTGACCTCCCCCGTTGTGTGAGGAGCAGCAATGCCCTAAATTTTGCTTTTACAGACATCAGCTTCTGGAAAAGTCTGGCATTGTTTACTCCTCCTTTCACGGAAACCGCTTTTTGCGTTTGGATTTTTTCTTATTATTCTGTTTTTATCCTGCCTTACCTTATACCTAGAGACATGAACTCAGGGTTTGACAGCCTACTGACTTACACGGGTCGCTGTCCAAGCAAGCAGGGACAAATAAAACGGTTTTACAGGCACGTGGCTGGGGGCAGACCTGTTGTCTCTGCACAATATGGGCCACCCTTCTAGCCATCTCGTGGATAAATCAGGCAGAGAGCTACAACGGCACTGCTGGGCTCCCCGTGGCTGGGGTACAGCAATCCCCCCACACCACCTCTTAAGTAACAGCAATGGGCCAGTTCATCCCTCACAGGTGCCCCACAGCACCCACACCTCCCTGCACCCAAATACTTTTTGAAAGCATACACATAAAATAAATAAATAAACAAACAAATGGGATTCTCATTCCTTCCTTTCTCCCTCTCCCATCTATCAGAAGAGGCCCCAGAGCCAGGGACCAGCCCTGCTCACATGACAGCCCAGAACACAGGGCATTAGGCTGCTCACAGAAAATGTGGTATAGACTATTTTTAAGAGAATGAGCCTTTTTTGTTAACTGCTGAAGACGCACATTTGCTGCACAGTAACTCAAATACTTTAGGAGATTTTAGTGCATGTGTTGGGAGGTTGCTCCTTGTGCTTGGGGTGTTGAGCTTGACTCTGTAACTTTACCTTAATAGCTTTACTGAGGCACATGAAAACCAAGAAAATTTGGGACTCTGTTTATATATTCTCTCCCTGCAATGCAAGACAAAACCAACATTAGCACGTTTCCTGCTATGAGTTACCCTCTTTTAAGATAGAGTTGACTTGGAATGATAGTTTTCACTGAACCACAGAACAGTGTGGTTGGAAGGGACCTTTAAAGATCAGCTAGTCCAATCCCTTTGCTATAGGCAGGGACATCTTCCAGTAGATTAGGATGCTCAAAGCCCTGTCCAACCTGTCTGTGAATGTTTTCCTCATGGCAATGGTTCTGCAGCAGATCTGACACAGCTTTGTGGGTCACACGTGCATGTTAGATGGTTCAGCACACACAAACAAGACTATCTCTGATGAGGGTTAATCAAGTGTAAAAATTTCTCAGTCCCGCTCCTTTTCCTACCCTTTGCTTAAAGAAGCAAAGTTCCAATGCTTATCTTAATTTTCACACTTTTCAAACACATCATCAGTTGCATCATGTGCTGCAGCTGCCTCTGGATGGAGGGACAGCACACTGTGCTACCACTGTGCCCCAACGGGCATCCACCACCAGGGGCCCTGTTCCTCTGCACAGAAAACCTGGCACACGAGGGATGGTGAACACGGGGCCAAACCACATCCAGGAAGGAGCTATACATAAGAGCTGGGAAATGCTACTAAATCCTACAGAACAAGTAGTGCCCAGGACATCTCATCACCCACTGAAGGTATGTGTGTGTTGGCAGCAGGCTAGGGACCAACCCTCAGGGGACCAACACTGGCAGTGTTACTGTGCACCTAGGATCCATTGCTTCTGGTGAAAAGCAGTGGTTTATAATTGGATATCACCTTGTACAACACTCCCATTTGTCGAAAAATTCAGGTATTTTCTACTTTGCAATTCTATTACATTCAGAATTCTGCCATTACTTATTTATTTGTTTATTTATTTACAAGGTATAGCATCTGCTGGAAGCTCTCTGGTCTGCATCCTCCCTCTGGAGAAACACCCATGACAGGCTCTGATGCACTTTCCCTGGTTAGGGCTGAAAGGCTGTAATTTATCCCTACTTTTCTTGACCTTTCTGGCACTTTATTGCCTCTGATACTTTCCTCTCCCTTGTCTTGCTTCCCCTCCTACGGATGCTTTTCCAGCACCTTCTCAAAGACAGAAGACGAGCAGCAGAGGCTCATCAGAGCCAGAACGCAGGGGGACCTGGGGAGACATTGATGGATCACGGGCAGGTACCACAGCTTGAGTGTGGGCTCAGTGCTTCCAAATGATGAGAGAGGTGACCTCTGTAGCCACACAGACAAGGCAGAAGATGGCTCATGCACATGCAACTTCTGGTCCACGTGCACAGCAGTCAGGTGTGTGCTTCAACTTACATGAAGGAGGACCTGAGCTCAAGGACTCTCATTTTTTATGTCCCACTGTGCCTAACCTCAGCAGGGTAAGTGCCGACTTCTCATGTTTACAAGGGAAAAGAGACAACAGAAATACAAATGGCCACTTGTGGGATGCTTCAAAGCTACCAGACTCTGCTTTTATATGGAAAATATGGAAAAGACGACAGGCTGAGAGAGGACAATAAGCGGAAGCTAGAAAAATCAGGGAAAGAAAAGAAAAAAAAAAAGTTGGGAGAAGGTGGCAGAGACTAGAGCATGAACTACAGCTGGGTGAAACACTCTGAATCTGTCAGTGCAGTGGGCAAGATTGTGAATTTGAGAGAAGTTCCTGGAGAGTGCTGGAAGTGCGGGACTGCTTGCGACGAGAAAGTAAATTTGTTGTTAAAAGCAGCTACCAAGAATGTGAAAAGCAGGTAACCAGTGAGTAGTGGTCTGCAGTTAGAACCTCATGGCTTCACAGCAACAGGGTAGCAGAAGAGCAAAAAGAGGGAAATCATGGTAACAGGTAACTGCAGTGGGGATATTTGGCAAGCAAAAAGGAGAAAAATAGAAAAATAATGTTTAAGTCACAGACTATGTAGTAAAGAAACATACAACACAACAGTGACGAGAGATGGAGATCAGAAAAGAAGAAGTGCTAAAACATCCAGGTCCGAGAACAGGCCATTTTAAAAAGCGAAAATTCATTCAGCTTTGAAGGTCAGGTCTAGGCCAAAGACCAAAACCAAAAGACAATGGGGAAGAAATGGCATCGTGAAAATTGGTAGAAAGCTGGGAAGGAAAATGGCACTGATGGGCAAATTTTCAAGAAAATGAGAGGGAAGAGGGACCAAGCATGGTGCTGAGGAGCAGAAATGGGATCCTGAAAGTAAGCAGCAGTAAGAGCTTCTGAACAGAGCAAGAGCTAGAGAGAGACAGACGCTCACCAGCATCTGCAGGCAGTACAAACATCAGCCTATGCTAGAGAAATAGTTCTTTGTTCCAGAAGACAGAATTTCTTCTGGTACCTGAGGTTCTTTCTTTCCCTTAAGAACACAGGATAGAAGCACTTTTAAATAGGATTTAAACCGAGCAGTGGAAAGTGTTAATATTTATATAACTAAGTGGCCTTAAGCCAAGGGAAAAACTAGACACTGAAAAATGTGTGATTATCTGATACATGATAAAGATATTAGAGGTTACCAAGTTTTTAAAATGACTTTATGTCATTAAGTAATGATACTTTCAAAATCAATGAAGAGTAGACACTAGCTAAGGGCATTAATTAGCGTGGTCTTCTTTGAAGTATAAAAAATTCCTACGGTCCACCTTCCAGAATTGGCCGTGGGTACTTGCAGACGAACCTGCACACAGGCAATAGCTCTGGTGGCAATTGGCAAGTGCACAGCAAAACCCAGCCAGGCTCATTGGAAACCTGCCAAGCAGCAAGCCTACTTTTAGTTCTCATACTAGACTGCATTTCCCAAAATGCCTGTATCATCCAAGAACCTCGAAGAAGAGAGCAGGACCTCGAGCAAATTGCTACAGCTGCACCATGAGCTTGCATGTCTATGGGATCAAGAGGAAAAAATATCTGTCTTCCTTAGCTTCTGGGAAAACAAAAAAACTAAATACAGCAAAGGAAAAGAAAGAATGAGAATGAAGATAGAAGAATAGGTTAGAAGAATCTTGCTGTAAAAACTTTTTTGTTTTGTTAGTAAGACCTTTTTTTTTTCTTCGTAATAGATGTGATTCAGATGAAAAGCCTCTCAACATACCCCTGGACATCCCTCTTCATCTCCTGAGTAAACTCAAGCCCCTCCATGCATATGTTCACCAAAATGTTTTGCAGGAGGAGAAGCACGAAGGGCTTTGCCTGGAGGGACCAGGGCTACAGCTCCAAGTCCCAACCCCTGGCTCCAGCATTGTGTTTCCCTGTCACACCGCTCTGCTCTGCTAGCAGCTGGGTATAATGCACTAAAATCCTAATCTCTAAAGCACTGTGTGCTAGTGCTTTGGAGATCAGCATTTCAGTCGATTTTGCTTTGCTGCTGCCATCGCACACAAGAGAGTGGCACAGCAGGGGAAAAGCAACACAATATGCAGAGATGGAGAGGCACACACGGCGGGGAGGGGTGGGGGGCAAAAGCGTGGTAATGCAATATAAAGGGGTGGGAAAAATAAAAGAAAGAAACGGGGAAAAATAAGACTACAGTGCATGAATAGGAACCTCGGGGCCTCTCCTCAACAACCCTGACAGGATGTCTCCAGCCACAGCAAATCCACCGTTTACTGAGCGAGGATTTGAGGGACCTGCAGATTTTCTTTAAAATTCTTTCCATGAAAAGGGAAAGATTAGGAAATGTCTGCTACAGTCCCCCTGCCCATCAGAGTATTTGTGAATATTTTAAGATGACTTTCCTCCTGCTTCTACCCTGTGTTTTAAAATTAAAACTAAAATGATACTGCAGAGGCTGGAAGAGCTGAAATCTGACCCAGTACAATCCGAGTGCAGGTTCCACTCTCCCTGAGCCCCGGTGTGGCATGGTGCACACAGGGACACGAGCACTCCACTGACTGAGCAGACCACTTCCAAGGTCAAGGCACAATGGTCAAAAGAAAAGGAAAACAAACCAACCCCCCCAAAAATCCTCAAAAAAACAAACAAACAAAAAAACCCAACCAAAAACCAAACAACAAATGCTACAACCGAACACTAAAAAAACCAACAGGATCAAAAATAACTGGGCAGTAATTTTAATATTACAGAGTTCATGGCATGTTAACTATTGATAAACACTTGGGTCAAAGACTCATTGCCATCAATCAGAAAAGTACTACAATTTAAGAAAGTGTTCTGGCCTGTCAACTTTGACAGCCTCTTAATGTCTTTGCTAAACTGGTAAGGGCAATCTACGTCACCAAAATCTACTTCACGGTACCTGTGTCAGGCTAAAGGACCGTTACATAGGATTAGTGTTATACACTGATAATGCTCTTTGGAGTGAAAGCTGATTGAACTTTGCCCCTTAAGAGTGTTTAGACAGTCTAGTGGTCTGCTAACCCACATGGGTTTGCCCATGGTTCAAACAAACAGGCTGAGAGCATCTCAGTACCTTGAGTGTCTTCCACAAACTCCTCCTCGTCCTCACTTATCTGGCAGGCTGGTAGCAAAATACTCCTCATCCTCACCCCAGAAGGCACTTAGTCATCTATTTGGAAGTCGTCGTGTAAATTCTGTATCAGCTGACGTCCCTTTTGAGTAACACTGCAGGAGGGGAAGCTTAAGCTACTTTTTATATTTGGGTGCTTTGGCAGATGTGCTCTCAGATTCAGTGGCTGTGGTTTAACACGTTATTGCTCCGGCCTTCTGCAAAGGTTACTGCTCTCAGATCAACAGCAGCCAAATGGGATGTGTGTCTCTGCCTCAGCAACCACAGCACCTGCTAGCAAAGGTGGGCTTGCATTAACATACTGACTACAGAGCACTGGCACTGACGTACTGATATGGCAGCTGCAGCAGGAGTTAAAATTACTGTAGAGATACACAGTGAAAACATCTGAAAACCTTTGCAGCAAGGTGCATCAAAACCCAGCTGCCAAGTGGGAAGACACAATAGGGGGGGGAAAAGTTGGCTTACAGAGTTCCTACCTCTCCCCAGCCTCTAGTGTCTTGTTCCCATCCTTGCATGTCACCATGCTATCCCTCAGTTTGACCTGTTGCAACCATCTGTGGGGTCATCCTGCAAAGTGGTGAACTGAGGCAGGTAGGAAAAAAACCCACCACTCTTTTGCTCTCCCCTATGATGAAGGATTATTTTTAGCCCAGACCAGTTGATAATCTGGTTCATAGTACATCCCTCACACTACAAGATCAGCACAAATGAACAGGTAGCCTGAGAAGTCTGCGGGGAGAACCAATACACAGAAGAAGGGTGAAGTCTTTAAACCATTGCTACTGCCAAGGCTTTTGGACTGCAAAACCATAGCTTGACTGGTACCCACAAACTGCCAAACCATCATTATCCAATAACCTAAATGATCCAATCCAGAATTCCCAAACTTCTTCAACTCCTGGTGCTTTTTAGTCCATGTAAATGCTTTCAAGATCAAAACTACAGCTAGTGGAGGAGACAGTAAACACAAACAGAGATGACCTTAGGGGGAAAGAATCAGCCAGAATTCTAACACTGGATTTGCATCCGAAGGCATCTCACACGTGGTATGTCACTCCTTCCCCACAGTCCTTCTCCCTCCCTTCCCAAACTCGCTGGAAAATAGAATAAAACACCAAAAAAAAATGTGAAGAAAAGAGAAGTTAAGAGTGGAACTAAACCAAACCAGAAGTAAATAAAAATGTTTTACCTGACTCCCCTGGGCACAGAACGGCAGGTCTCGCAATAATGAGAGTGAGGAATGAAATTTTAAAATGAATGCAAGTGGGAGAAACTGCAGAGAAAATTGAGACAGAGTTTCACTGTTATTCATCCCAGACAAAGCGTACATGCTCAGCTCTGAGCAATCCAGGGCACGGGAACGGCACCAGGATGGAGCTCTGACACCACTAATCTTCCTTTTCTATTCCCTTCTGTGCTTTTGGGGAGGAAAGGGGAGAGAAAGCAATTTAGTGTAGTGATGCAACTTGTTTACTTCTCTATACCTCCTCAGATATGTTGGCTGAAATATATTTTGGGAGGTGTGAGAGGGAAGGAAAGAGAGAGGGAAGGAAGGAGACATGGAATTAAAGGAGAAGACAACATATGGAGCGAGGCTTTGGGCCACCCTCCACCCCCAGCTCAGATCCCTCTGACTGCAAAGGGAAGAAGGGGATAGAGAAGATGGAGGAGGGGAACATTCATTAGCAAATACCGGCTCATTTCTCCTGTCACTCTCTAAAGCTTTTTTCTTGTCTCTAATGAAACCTAAATGGTATTACAAAGGCAGAGATGGTCCCTTAGGTTAAGAAAACAACACAACCTACCAAGTCACTAACTTCTGACTGCTTTATAACCCCCTCATTAGAGCCGGTGCATCAACATTTACATGACAGGGTCCTTCTTATTAGAAGCAAACTGTTCCTAAAATACATTAACAACTGTCACCTACATACTCAGTGGCTCTTTGTAGTTTGCCTAACGCTTCAGAACGCGTTAAAATCACACATAAAAGTTATAGTAAGCTAACACTCAGGAAGTAAGAGTCTTTTAAAGGTTTAATTCAAGCACTAATGGATTTTCTCCCAAGTTAGGAAACATTTATATATTGCTGCTTTACTGCAGGTGTGGTAACTGAATTTGGACTTACACATACCAGCTGCAAGCAAATCAAGGAAAAGGCTTCATAAATCAGTTTAAGGCACTATAGGCTTCATGAGGCTTGGACTGAGACATAGTTTCCCCACACAAGCACACAAAACAAATGGGAGTTTATAATTTTCTCTGTCACAGCTCATAGCTTTTAAAGGTTAGGAATCAAAGCACCACTGCAGTGGAATTTCATACATTTGAATGGAATGGACATAGGGCCTCCCACAAAATGATTTATATCATCCCCTCCTCACACAACAGAAGAATGAAGAATGCAACAGTTGTGACAATTGAGTCATTTGGTAAACATCTTCCCTTGAAATTCCTCTGGACGGATCAAGATTTTTTACTTTCTCTTTGTTTCACAGAGACTGTTCTCCAGCAACTATTCCACCTTTTTAAATGAATCTTCCAACACACTGTGTTTTCCAGGTTTGTGTTGTTGGGGTTTTTTTGGTTTTTTGGTTTTTTTCCCCAACAAGTTGCACTGGCTCCAAGTCAGACATTGTGAGACAAGAAGCAACAGTGACTTTATCCAAGAAATATGAGGTGGCGGAGATCCAGTACGCCCAGCATTCAAGGTGAAAGAACAGCAGGGAAAAAGATTCACAAATTAATTGTCAATTATGGAAGACTGCTAGAGTGAATACTAGATGCATGCATGGGATAATTTATCCAAGCACCTGCACGACTGAGCTGTGGATAGTGCTCAAGCAATTACTCTATTTTTAAAAAGAATGAGGTATCATCAGAATACATAAAAAAAGAGAAGTTCAGGTGTTTCCATACACAAACTCAGCAGAGTTAAGCATTGAAGATCCATAAGGACTGTGGTCCTGTGGAAGAAGGAGTGGGGGCCCAACTGAAGGAAGTTGCCTGTAAGGAATGCAGGGAAAGGAAATTAATTGCTCATGCAGTTTTTCTACTGTGTGCAGACAACCAAAAGGATGCTGTTGTAACCATACCTATGATCCTGTGGCAGGAAGTGGAATGTACTAAGAACCAATTTCCCTTACCATGCTGCAGGGAAGTCACAAGGTGCTGAAGACTTCCACCTTCTCTGGTGCAGGTGGTTTTGACAAAGAGCCTGGGAATGCTTCATATCCAGCTACCAGCAATTCCCCAGGCACTCTGCACAAATTCTGGATCCTTCCTGAACAACCAGAAGCAGACCACTTCTTGGCTTGTGAGACCCAAGGATGACACAGCAAATTCACTCTTTTGTCTGTGTTCTCTGTGCACTTCCTTGGTCCTAGTTCCCGTTGGCATGCCACAGGAGTGTGGGGAAGAACTAGAGATTAGAGGCAGCACAGCAGCTGCTCCTCTTGGCTCCTTGAATAGAGGGAAAACAGCTTTTGCCCAATGCATGGGGAGTGATATCATCAAGTTAGCAAGCCAAGAACAGAAGGGATACATCAGAAAGGAAACAGGAACAAGAGCTTCCCCTTACAAAGCAAACAGTCGTGCTTTTTTGGAGCAAAATCTTTGCCTAAAAAGCTCTCACAAAGTACCTCATGGGAGGTTCAGACCATTTTCAAGTGCTGGAAGAAAAACAGTCCTGGGGTTAGAGTGGTAACCTGGATCTGGGGAGACCCACTTCAGTTCTTTGCTCTGCCAAGCATTCTTGCATGACCTTAGGCAAAAACACTGAAGCTGCAGTTAGCGGATACCTTGGCTTCAAAAGCAAAGTCAGCCTAAGAAGTTCTTGCCTTCCCCCTGCCTGCTCATTTGCTGCCTCCCCTCTTGCATTACCCTCAGAGCCCACAACCACTACCCAGTAAACAAAATTACTGAACAGAAAGACGTTAAAAGCAAGTTTTTAATTGTATTTTAGAGGAAAACGGGTAATTCTGCATTGGACTGCTTAAAGGATTCCCAGTCAACCAGCTATAGCAGCAAAACTGCAGGAGGAGAGAGGAGGCTGGGGAGGGCACAGGGGCTGGAGCAAGCAACCAGGAGGAAGGCTGCAAAGCTAATGTGCTGCCCAATCCAGGTGGAAGAACCTCCTCAGTGGTGCCAGATGTGTGTTAGCTGATGCTGTTTGAGACGGATGTGGCCCCCCTTCCCCAGCTGCCTCTCCAGCCCCTTTGCAGGGGTGGCTGGCCTCCTAGCAAGGGCAGCAGAAGGAAACACAAGTCTGGACTTCAGGTGCTGTTGTTTGGAGGAAGAAACAGACAGGAATTTGCTTAAGCCAGCTCTACCACCACCAAATGCAATGCTCTGTTTAACCTCTACCCTAAGCCCTGGGCTCCCAGGTGTTACCCCCAGCTGGGGCTGGCAGGAGCACTCCCGCTCCTGAGCTGCCACGAGAATAAATAGGGTAAAGGTGCTGAGAATGGGACCACGGGGAGATCGACAACAGAAAGCAGCAGCCAGTCTCGTTTTGGTAAGCTCCAATTTTAAAAGCTGACATGCAAATCTCTACTTACCCTACATAATATGAACATTCTCCTACAAACGCCGGCTCCTGATTAACTCGGTACATCACTTGCCAGCGCCGTCTGAATGAGCCTGGGAGCCCAATTAGCAGCAGATGCAGCACGAACACTCCTCACCTGCTGTGCTTACCAGGCTTCAGATCAGGAAGGGAAGGGAATATATCAAAGACTTGCGGAGGGAAGGAAGCTTAGAAAAGGACTCAGAGAGGATGAGGGAAATGGATGTCTGCAACTGTTCCTCAGGCAAGGAAGCAGAGCCCTATACAAAAGGGAAAACATATGGGCCTAGGGAAAACACTGCCACAGATGATGAAAAACACCCAAAGGGCTGCTGGAGCACCACGGGAGCGTGGCGCAGGGTGAGCCAGGAGTGCTGCCGAGGCTTGGGGGACTGTCTGGCCTCTCCTGAACCTGGGGAGCTCTGCCACATGCAGAGCTTCTCTCCACACGCTTTGGTACATCAGCAGTCATCCCACCTTTTCTAGGAGGTCTTCTTGACCCTTTAGTGTTTCTTTAGTGCCTGTAACAATGAGAAAAGAGCCTCTCAAGCCTACAGCTGCAATACTGATACAACCCAGACAGTAGCCACTTATCTAAACGATTCTGAATTTTCAAACTCCACAGCTGCCTCAGTTTTACCTCTGAACCTCTACACCAATGAGCTGACTACTCTCACCCTCCAAACCATGTCAGCTTCTGCATTTCAACTGGTTTTTAATATGAAAAAAGACTATCATGTGCCAGCTCAGGTATTTGGTCAGAGGATCAGAGAATCTGCCTTTGGGAAGAGGACCTAAACTAATGGTTAGTAGATAGGCACAAACGCTTGAAGCTTTGAGATGTCAGGAAAAGTGGATTTAATGCTATATTTAATGCTAAAATTTTCTATCACCAGCAGAAGGCAGCTGTATCCTCATTCCAAGAAACCTAAATCTCTCCATCATTTTGGGCAAGGACAATCTGGGCATACCCCATAAACCCTTGGCCAATTTAGCCGGAACTTCAAGTCCATCTTTTCTAAACTTCATCTGTTCTAGCAGTAAAAGGATAATGGATTTTTCTTAGAATAGTAAACATGTGTCTTTTACATATATAGCAGTCACATATTTGGTTAACCTTTTCTGTTGCTATCTTCAAGATTGTGTCTTGGTTCATTGTGGCTGAAGGATATGGATGTAACATAAAAATTTTGAAAGAATTTGCTCACTCAAGGTATAGTCAAACAGACCATTTAGGAACTTTTTTCTGTACGTTTTTACTGGTGTCTAGTTATAAACTTAGTGGCCTCCAGTGACTACTGACCAGCCCCCAACTGCCACCTGCACATCATCCCCTGGCTTGACAGCAGTCTCAGTGAAGAGGCATCACCCAGCCTGAGCCAACTGGATTGTGCAACACAGAAAAGCTTCCTGCAGTTACTAACAGTAGCTTCTATAAAAAGTCCTTTGGTCTCCAAAATATATCACAAATGGCCAACATTTCCAAACAATGCTCCTGACAGAAACACAATTAAATAGATGGGTTTGTTTTCTGCAGATGCATCCCCTTATCTTTGAAATGGGAATGATGATGTATGTTCAGAAAGAGGAAATTAATGTCTCTTTCACTGGGCTTTACAACTGTATTTGTTTTTCAGACATTTACTCCTGATCTACAGCATAAGAAACTACTGCTGCAGGTCTGTCAGTGGGGACCACGCCATCATGGTGAGACACTCACAACCATGTCCAAATTCCACCCTTGCAGGCCTTTTACACAGATCAGAGGCAGAAACACACATGCAAAAGGCCAGAAGCAAACAAACAGTGGAAGAGATTTTTATCCAATACAACAAAGAAGTTTCTAAATTACTTTTCTAATCTAGCCTTTCAATGCAGAAGGAAGAATGAAACAATGCAAGAATTCTAATTTAAGCTGAAAAATGAAGGAAAAATCTGTCCATAAAACTGAAAATAAAGAAGAGCTGAGGTAGCAGCTGCACTTCAGTTCTCTAGAGAACAAATAATAAAGCAGTGTACAGCAGGTCCAGCCCCAGGTCTACACCAGAACCTCTGCTCAGCTCCTAGCTATTACAGGAGCAAACCTGGCAAGAAGCAAACCTTCAAGACCTGGCAATGCCCATGACTGTGCCTCCTCTTCCCCAAGGGCATGCTGTACTTTGGCTTTTAGTCCTCATATTATTCCAGAGTATTGGGATAAATTTAGCAGCTAGTAGTATGGAGCAAGGGACAGCAGGTGGCCATCTGCAGGCATCTCTGGACCACATCTGGAAGCCAGCTGCTGCCTGACCTTGTAGAGAACCCTATCTCCATGGGACCTTCTGATCTTACCTTTCATGGCATACCTGTCACGTACCTGAGAAGCCTTGTCATTTTTTGAATCCTATCCACAAAGTACCACTTCAGTTTTATGGCATGACAAGATGCATATGCACCTGTGACATGAACTCCCTCCAGCTGAGCAGATACCATCATTGTGCCATGAACCTATGCTAGACCACTGGCTTTAGCTAGAAGAGAAGGAGCTGCAATTTTAAAAGAGGTAAGTAGGCTAGTCATCCTTGGTTAGAGTCCAAACCAACCTTTTGCTCTTGGACACCCTGGCACGTTTTCCTTGACCCAGCATCACGATTGCATTTGTTCAATATAATTTGTGTTACTACAAGGCACGTGTGGGTCTGAGGAGCAAATACTGGAAAAACACATTTCACAGATCTGGTATTCATATCATGTCAAATATGCTCCTCCAAAAACGTTGTATAAGACAATGAACATTCAGATTACATTCCATAAAGATATCTGTTTTTAAGGCAAGCAATCCCAATGTCCCAAAGCTTGTAGCATGATGAAGGATTCTGGGTTAAAAGGAATTGGGTTCATGAAACGCTGAGGAGGAAAATTTTCTTTCACAGGGCCTACCCTCCACAGCTTTTGATTCAGAAGCAGAGAAGTGCTTTGTGTTTTTTTTCAAAACTGATCCTCCCCTTCCCTCCTCTGCTTTTGCAGAGGGTAAAGGTGTTGCCCCCGTGACTGTCCAGCATGTACCTGCACCAGGGTCACTTCCCACCGAGTCAAACACATGTATTCTGACCTCCCCTGTGCAGATACAGCTTCAACAGATGAAAATCACAAATCAAATCCCTCTTTTGGTGAGAAACCTCATTCCTTGTATTGCAACACAGAGGTTTTACCAATAATGAAAACCATTTCTCCTGAGCAACAGCAGGCAGCTCCCATTGAGTCAACACCTCAAAACCTTGTGGGTTTCCATCGTTGGGTCTAGATGGTAAGAACGTGGACGGCTGAGGCAGCCAGCAGAAATGCAATGACCATGCAGCCTTGGCCAGCACCACCAGGACCCAAAACCAGAACGGGGCAGATACGTATCAGATTTAAGCCTGTGTGTGGTGGATCACACTCGCCCGTTCCTGACTCTTGGCATTGCTAGGAGGACTGGTTTGTTGAGCACTCTGAAAGCATGAAGGGTGACGTTATTTGACAAAAACTCAAAAGTTGTAAATAATACATGCATATTCTTCTATCCCCAGAGAAAACGTTAGTGTATTATAAACTGTAAATAAATAATAAAGATGTGAAGCCAAGAGCACCCAAAAATATACAGATGAATATACTTGAACGGCAACTTTACAGCTGCAACTTGGGATTTTACACATAATTTGGGGTTTTCTGTTCTTCAATCCTCATGTGGAAAAAAATAACAGCTCTAAAGAAGATTGACAGAACAGATAAAAATTAACTGTAAGATCCATTTGCACTTGCTTGTGGTTTGTTGGGTTTTTTTTTTAATCAGAGGGGGAAAAAGACCCAATTACTGTGCTGAAATGAAAGATTCACTCCAGATAGTCATTGGCACTTGTCAGACTGCACTTCATAGCTTTCCTTCACCACCACCAGTACAATAAGCACCCGGTGTTTGACTTTCAGTGCAAACATTTCAAAACATCAAGTACATGAAAACAGTCTGCAAAAGTATCTTCATCATAGTCCCTAAATGTCCTTCAATGTTTCTCAGAGAATGAGAAAAATATTTGTTCCAAGTTATGTAAAAAAAGTGAAAGAATTGACGTGGTGCTATTTCAGATTAAAACCATACAATTTCATTTTATTCTTTCTATGCCTTCTGGTCCTACCAAGCATAATTATAGACACCGGTCTACTTACAAATCTCACTGTACAATGGAAAAAGGGATACAATTTTTAGTTGTCCAAATTACTACAGACTGTAATACACAAAAGCAATAAAAACAGGTTCTGCCAGCAATCAGATAACACTTATCGTAAACAATAGCTTCTGCGATTTATTTGAAACAGGTTCAGCTGCTACAGCTGAAGATTTGGTTATTCTTGCTTTTGTTTTGGATTTCCAGCAGGTGGTGAGGACATGATAGAAGTGTTTAACCACAGGAGATTTCAAAAAGGGACTGGTATTGCACTGCATATGACATATAACAGAGATTTGTTTTGCAAAATCAGTTTTCCATCTCCCAGTGGCTTCTACTCATTTGTAAAGGCTACTTCTGAAACTTCTTGGCTCTCAGCTCTCCCAGCACCACATACAGCTTGATGCCACACAAAAGGTGCCCCACATTCAGAAGTGACTCCAGACCTCATCAGTTCTGCGTGCCCGTTTCTTCTGCACGTGGGAAACTGTACAATGCACTGAAGTGAAAGTTAATTGCAGACATGAGCCCAGAAAAGATGGACTAAATTTCCTGCATCAGTATTCAGAGGGGCGTGATGTATGGTAGCTCTGGAAAGCAAGGAAGGAGCCCCCAGAAGTTTTAAGGTCCTGCTTTGAGTGAATACCACATCATGCAAATGCCCCCCAACGCCACTGTGTAAGTATGGTCTCAGAATAGCAAGGGCAGCATGTCTTCAGTCAACACGACAGGGAAGTGCCTGCAGTGAGGATGCAGATTTAGAAAGAGCTGGGTGGGACAGGGTAGTCCACACCATGGAATCTACCTCCAGAGACAGGCAGTAGTTCCACCTTGCTCCACAGAGCTGGGTTCTCCCACCCATCGCCTGGCTCCCAGCAGCCCCAAAGGCTGAGCCTGCCCATGCTGGACACAGGAAAACACTTTGCAAACTCTCCAAGTCAGCCACTGTTTTCTGTACCAACTTCCCAGTCTCAGGGAGACTGGATCCAGCAGCTCCCCTGATGGTTTCCATGAAGACAAGGAATGTTTTAACATTAACATCAGTGCCCAGTGATAATGCCACAAAAAATGACTACAAGCTAATGTTCTCTACCTCCATGTATACATCACTTTGAGTTGCAAGATACTTAAGGTCTGTACTTTGTTTATTTTCCTAAAGCAGATTAGCAGGAAAATGGAAGGTTAACAGAACATTAAGGTTGAGAATTTAAATGAAGTAGTTAGGAAAAACAAGGCTGTAATTCTCAAAATCACTCTATGCCAACCATCTTGCACATATTCAGAATTCAATATTGTTGTAGAGGCTGGAAAATTTATGTTGCAGTATACCTGTAATATGACAGAGTTGCATTTACTGCAGGAACTTTTAATTTCCTAACTTGTACATTAAATTCCCAAGATACTTTTGAGATAACTCTCTTCTGTTGGTGGTAGGGTATTTTAAATGCTCATTTCCTATGCTTTAAAAATAAATGAATGAAACAGTGTTTGAATACTGAAATAAATGCAGATGACTTTTGCCAATTTCTACATACAATTGACAGACTAAATATATCAATCCACCTCACACCTATACCCTTAGAATCAATTACTGAAATACCCATATTTAGTGTGCAAAATCCAACAGCACACGTAACTGGAGACTCGCACATCAAAAGTTTAGAGAAATTTTACAGATGTGTGACTAGAACTTCAACAGCACAGAGAATTACTTCAAACAGGCACAGTGAAGGGTTGGGGTGGGAGAAGGGGACTTGGAAGACTTAAGAACTCCTCCCAGAGGGAACTGTTTTATGTTGTGTTAGCCCTTCTCCCCACCCTTCCAAAAATCCCTCCTCAAAACTATGAGTAATGCAACTCCACTTGACAAGGTTTTTTTTCCTGTTACTGAGTTACTCTCATAGAAGTCTGTGGGCCAAAAACTCAGCAGCAGCTGTACCAGCCAAGATGCCACCTACGCCTGCTTGAGAAGTGCTTGGTGCTTTTATTGGCCATGGCTTTGACTTGAGTTTTTCCTATCCAGCCTGAACAGGGAGCCTCTTTCTGTAGGATACACTTAGCAAGAAACTTCTACCCTGATCACAATTTCTTGACTCTCCTGCAAATGGCCAACAAAATTCAGTTAAAAATACTCCTTTTCCTACCAACTCAGTAAGCAGGCTTTCTTTAGTAAGACATCAAATGCATTTATTTAGCACAAAGCATTTCCACCCTAGCATGCATAAGCAAGGGGACAGAAGGCACCACGGCTCCCCCCACCAAGGCTGCCCTGTGTCAGTCCTTGCCAGCACAGCCCAAGCCCTATACAGACATTTCATCAGCTCACATTTATTTCAGGGAGGGAAAGATGCATCCAAAGAGGGATCCAGGACAAACACAAGACCTCATAGCTGACATAACCCAGCAAACATCTTCAAAGCTTTGTCCTTCCAAAACTGGGAGTGAGGAACCAAGCTATTTTTCATCTTCTGTCCAAAATTTGCAAGCTAGTCCCAACAGCAGGAGAAAGATGACTATCTCACCTCTTGCAAGAACACATTTCATAAATGGAAGCTAGCCAATGACAGACATTTTTATTTTGCAGCCTCGAGATGTAGAGCAGATCCCAAACATCATTTAACACTGCCACATTTGTTCATAGCTCAGTCCATCTTCAATAGAGGCTCAATTTTGAAATGGCTGCTGCAGCTCGTCTCAGCAGATGTACTGCACTTTCCCAGACCAAAGTTTAAAAATCCCAAAATAGCTACAGAGAACGTGCTTGGTACGGATGCTGAGGAAGGGCAATCTGGGTTGCCTTCTCCTTGCAAAACTATGCTGAAGTCTGGCCAGACTCCAGGACTGCACATTTCTCTGCAGATGGCTACAGCAATATTTAACAGTAGGAACCATAAAAGACTTCCACTTCTGATGATGTATATTATGATTTTTTTTGAAGAGTGTGGGCTTTTCCCCTCTCCCTCTTTCTTTTTTCAGCATATTTAAAGGTAGTCACCACATGCTTCAACTTCCCCTCCAGCATTTATTTAGCTTTAAGCTACCTCAGGCCAAAATTATTTTAACTGATCAATATATTACAGTCCGGTCCACTGCAGAGCAGACTGAATTACTGCCAGAGCACTATGTAAATCAAACCCACATGTTAAGCAAAACAGTAATGCAATGCAACGAGTGCCTGTCCACAGTCATTCAGCTATAGGTGTCACTTCTGTATTTACCATATGAATAGCTGAAGATTCCCTCAAAGGGACAGAAAGTTAATTCTCTCGCCCAGATTCAAACGTATGCGTTAAGGAAACACTTCAAACATCAATATCTTTTTCTCCTAAGGCACACTTCTTGTCTGTAATGAGTTTCTATTGGTCAAGTGGTTTTGCTTCTATATACCAGGTTATAGTAATGTTTTAAGTGATGCTCTGTGATTCATCCTATACTGTCTAATATGATGATTTTTCTTCCCCTTAACCTAGAATAAGAAGGAATGGGAAAAAAAAAAAAAAAAAGGAGAGAAGGGGAAAAAAAAGATGCCTGCAATCATATTGTTACACCGTGCAGTTTATGGCTGGCAGACATCCAGTTTGCAGCTGCGATAAGAAATGTGTAATCCTATTATACGGAGAGGAGTCAGAATGTACAAATAGGTCCTGGAAATAGGAACTTCTCCTGTAAGATTACTCTTTTTTTGCCATAATAGTTCTGCAAGTAGGTCTAGACGGTGGCTCTTCGCTCCTCTCCCCACTGCTAACGGAAAGCCAACCGCCAGAACAATTCACGGCACGTGAGCTGGGATTTCTCCAGGAGACAAGAAGAAGTGTTGCTGTACAGCTGCACACAACAGTAACGGTCATTAGAACAATGGCTACAAGCCCTCCCAGACTGGCACGTGAAGAGTTCTCCTCTAGCATAAAGAGAGCCCGGTTTGCCTTGATGCTGCCACGTTCTGGGAGGCTGTAAAATCCCGCACACTTAGCAGTTTTTAAGAAATGTTAACTGCTTATTGGGGACAAAAGCTGGTTCTCCTGGCATTTCACATCGCTGTTTCCTAAGGAAGGCAACAGAGAAACCATCTCCCGAGCACAGGGTGATTGGGTTGCTAAAACCACACTCTTGCACTGAAATGCTTATTGAGGACAAAAGCTGGTTCTCCTGGCGTTTCAGACAACAGAGAAACCATCTCCCGAGCACAGGGTGATTGGGCTGCTAAAACCACACTCTTGCACTGAAAGTAGAAAACCAAATACCGCCTGCCATGTAAGTCAGCATACCTGAGGAGTTAAATTCCTGGGTAATTCCAAGCCAATTAGCTATTTTTCTCATTCCCTTTGCATGACAACACTGCAGCACTCTGGTTATGATTGAAGAGAGCGGCCGTGTTCCCTCTGTCCCCCCACGTGCGTAAGTGCTCTCGGCTGACGTGAGGGAAGGTAAAAAGCAGGACAGTGCTCTCTTTTCCGAGTCATTCTCTGCAGAAGGACCCTTGTAGCAGGGCGGTGATGAGATCCATGCCAGAGGCAGCTGCACTCCCCAGGAAACCAGGTCACCGCTTAACCTGACTCCTGTCTGACCAAAGAGTACACTCCTCAGGGAGGGAAGGGCTTTTAAGTTCAAAATATTAAGAAAGAAGGGCTTTTTCCTAGGAAGTAGAATAAACAAAACCACCCTCTTATAAGTATGTCATGCAGGAGTAAAGGACAGGGTCATATGGTTGCAAGATAAATATAAGCACCATAAATTAGCTCAAGCAGCAGCAGGGTACAGTAGCTTATTATGAACCCCATCAGACTGTGGCTAGAGTATTATCAGCCTGGGAGCAGCTCGGCTTGGTATATTTGTATAAACCAAACCTAGACTGGGTATATTTGCATGACACTGCAAATACTTCTGACCACAACACAGACATACTCAGTAAGGATCAGCAAACGCCTTTAGCATCCTGTTTTCCAACTTGCTGCAGCAGCAGAGCTCACAGGTAGCAAATGTTGTTCTCTCCAGGGTAGAATAGGGAGTCAGCAACGGGAAAGGAAGAAAGGCAAACCAGATAGCTCTACTAAAATCAAGATACTCTACATTTAGACAGACTAAATGGTGTCCTAGGTCGGAGAAGTCCACACACATTTCCATTAAGCTCAGCAGGAGGCTACGTGTGTGCAAATCAGAATTTAAACATACTAAAGAACAATGGTTTGGGTTGTTTGGTTTGGTTTGGGTTTTTTGTTTTGGTTTTTTTTTTTAACCCCAAAGAGTAAGTAATACTCTCCCATTAAGATCACTGAATTCTGGATTTTTCCAGCTACTCTGTGATCCAAGCATAAGCCCATGCAGAGACTGACGACAGCCTCAGGTCAGACTGGATGAGTTGCACACCAACTTCAGCAGTTCTGTGAGTCTCTGATAATTAAATAATATTTAAAGGGAAAAAAAAAAAGTTGACTATCACAAATACTAAGTGTAAAATAACAGTGAGGGAATCACATTAAAATGATTCTGTTGAGTTAAAGTGGGCAGTAGCACATGTACTGCAATCCAATTATCAAAGAAGCTTTTCCACATGTTGTTTAAGTGCCTTTTGCACCAAACCACCTTCACCTGACCTGACAAGTGGTGAATCGCCTGTTGTAGCTGGTCTCTCTTGCAGATTAATTAGAAGAAAACAGGAAGAGATGGAAAGGAAACCACACAAAAACTATTTCCTATATAATATGAACCTAGCATGTTAATATGAACCAAGCAGTTTGCAAAATCCTCCAGTAACAGGGAAGTGAGAAGTAATGAGAGACAATAAAACTGATCAGAAATCAGCCCATTTAAAAAAAAAAAAGCATAAGACTCATTAAAAATATAATACGAATTCTTCCATTTCTTTTGTAAGTTTTAGGGTTGTGTTGTTTGGGGTTCTTCTCAGCTTCTCTTCACTACAGTTAGTGTTGGCATTGCAGAAAGCAGCAAAGACACCATTGTGTGCACACAGACACAAATCCCCAGTGATTACTCTGCAGGCAATTTAATCAAAATAGCCTTTAGGAGAAAGAAAGGAAGAAAAAAGATTTGTAATCATCTTCTCAGGGTCGCTCAAGGTTTCCTCAAGAAACAGGATTATTTGTTAATCTAAGTGCCATTTGGAGTCAGTTCAGGAAGACCAAGAGCGTGACTTGTAGATCTTGAAGGACCAACCAGCTGACTTGTGTGGTCAAGGTCCAGCATGACAGCAGCATGATGATGCTGATGCTGCCTCCTACCCACTCAGCATGGGGCACCCATTGGCTGAGTGCCCCTCACACACAGTGCCCAGCTTCAGCTGGGAGGAAAGACTTTTTCACTGCAGCCTGGAAAAGTCTTCGCTGCCACCACCTCCAAATGCCATGTTTTAGACTCAAGCCATCCCCTCCATATTCACACACCATCTCCAAGTGCACGACACCCTGGACACCCTGGTGCTGCCAAGCATATAGCACTAAAATAAAGATGTGTTGTCTCCAGCTAAGCTGGATCCTCCTAGCTGGATCCCCCAGCTGCCTAGGACTTTCTCCTTTCCATGAATTACCTTCTGGAGACCAGTATGTAGCTTCCAGAGGCACTGTCATGACGACAGGGAACCACTTGTCACGTGGGAGGTATGTGCAGAAGTATTTTTGGATGGAAACCACCATACTTTGCTGATGTGTTTTCTTTAAAACACTTCTATCCTTGCTTGGGACATGCAAGCATGATAGACAGGCATCCTCTGCCTTCTCCTGGTTTCTGCACTGAAATTACATTGCTGGGTTTTGATATCTGGCTGAAGTGTGAGTAACTGATGTCATTATCAACTCAGAGCTATAGAGAAAATGGAATCTGCTCTTTTGCAAAATCCTTCAGCTAGGATAAATCATATTGCCTCCATAGTGTACGCTTTACATAACAAAACGCATATGGACAAAAATAAATCAGCAGCTGGGGCTTCAGCACAGTCTTCTCATGAGGGAAGATCCTTCCACATCTTCTCCATCATCTCCTGACAAACGGGCAGGCAGATTACTGGAAAATTTTGTCTGCAAATTTCTGGATGACTCAGCAGGGGTTCCCCATCCCTGCAACACTGCCTAAACTGTGCAGGAGAGAATATTCCATGTCTGGCTACATCACAATATACCTTTTCCACACGTTTTAGAGAAGGCCATTTACTTAACTTCCATACAGAAAGCTAGAAAAAATGAAGATATTTGTGTAACTACAGGTCATTCAACAAATCATGCTGCACCAGGGGAGTCTGAGGAAAGGTAGAAAGAATTACACACTGTGACTGTATGCAAAACTTCTCCCTCTTCCTCAATTTGTTCCCTATTTTATCTCCTATTCTGTAAGCATGCATTTTGATCTTTGTTTTAACTGTACAGGAAAGGAGAAAGGAAGGGAAGAAAAAAGCATGAAATAAGTAAAGGGTGCTGTACAAAATGCAAGGGTAGATAGGTAGTTACTGGTGGAGGGATAAGACAAAAATTGTACTATCAGTGGAAGAAAACAAAACAAAAACAACAAAACAAAAATATACATGAGCTAAGAAAAATTGAAGATGACCAAAAAGAAGCCAGTAATTAACAGCAGATTTCCCACTGACCAGCTGAGATGGTCATTAGATTTCATTCATAGAAATACAGGAAAAATTTTCAGATGAAAGCGTTTTTTTCCAAGTTCTATTTCCGCTGAGAAACAGCAAAAGCAGAGGTAGCCTATTAAAAAGCCTAGTCCTGTTCAAATTGCCAATTACAGACTTTGGGCTAAGAAAACTGAAGCATGAAGAAATACCTCCCCCCTGCAAGCCCAACAACTCCCCTCCCCACCAGTCTCCAAACCAAACACAATGCCGTGTGAGTCTACCCAAAAGAACGCATCAGTTGCATTAAAGTCCCACTGCAGTTTTCATACGGTTCATTGTTTGAGCTAATTTAATTAAAAGAGGGTCCAGATGATTATTATCCTGGCAAAAGGAAACCGTATAGACAACACAATGGCAGATTGCCATGATCGCTGTATCTTATCTCCTAACTGAAAACACAGCTAAAGGAAGAGGATAAAACAAGCCCTTTCTGATAACCATCAAGAAAAGCTGGCACCTTCCAGCCATTTCCACAGCCTGGTAGGAGACTCAGGTGTTGTCCAGCCTGCCAACATTTGGCAATCAATTAGGCGCTGTGAAAATGATGATGATCAGCTTAAGCAGGAACATTTACTATCATGGTATGCTGCAAGGACAAATTAGTCATCCCTCCAGGCAGCGAAGGTGGCATTTTCCATGGTCCAAACCGAGCCATGAGCCTCAGTTGGTCTCAACTCCACTCCCAGCACTACTGTGCAATTTCCTAGGGAAATGTAGTGCTTGCCTCCATAAGGCCAAGGTCCTATCACGCTGATAAGGACTGTATAAATAGCCAGGTAAAATAAAAGGATACCATTTTAAGGAATATATAAACAGCTCAGGGCTTGAAGTTCAGCTGTCTACAAAGCTCCACTCAAACCAGAAGCAGCAAGCCTTCTATGGAAACCTTTCTGAAAACCACTTAGATCAGGAATATTCCTTAAAGCTCTGTACAGACGTAAATCAGTGCTGCTGATCTGCACACCCCTATAGCTCAAAGCCTAGCAACAGTAAACTGAATTTCATTGGCTGAGAAGAAGTAATTCCATGGCAGACATTTCTAAATAAGGAATGCCCTTGGGTTTTTTTTTTTAATGATTGGAAGGTATTTTTGCATGCAGTTTCAATTCTGATCTACACACTTCCAACTGAAAGTTTTTCTCTTAGTGTTGTCCAAGAATATAAAAAGAAAAGAAGTAAACAAACAAATTCAGTCTCTGTGCAGCAGATAGATGTTTTTAATAGAAAAGTAAAAAACATAATGAAAAAAAGGTCAGATGATTTGATCAAGGCCAAAAAGGCAAGCCAGTGGAAAAGCTAGGAGTAAAGTCAAGCACATGAGTTCATGGAATCACAGAATGGTTTGTGTTGGAAGGGACCTTAAAGATCATCTACCTGTCAACCCCCTGACATGTGCAGCAATATCTCCCACTCGACCAGTTTGTGCAAGTCCACATCCAGCCTGGTCTTGAATGCCTCCAGTGATGGAGCATCCTGTTCCAGTGTCTCACCACCCTCACAGTGAAGGGCTTCCTTACATCTGATCTAAATCTAGCCCCTACTAGTTTGAAGCCATTGTAAAGAGTCCCTCCACAGCCTTCTTACAGCCCCCCTTCAGATGCTGGAAGGCCACAGTAAGGTCTCCCTGGAAGACCTTTCACGATTTTAAGAGTTTTAAGAGTTTATGGCCAACACCTCAGCTGATAGACCTCCTTTTGTCTCTTAGGTATCTATGCATCTAAATGCATAGTGCAACATTAGAAATGAATAAACCTTTCTGAACTGGAATTAAGACATTTTAATTCAATGTCTGAGAGAAAAGATGTTTCAGTGGCTACAAAACCAGCTCTTACAGGTGAGATGAGGCTCAAACCTATTCCTTCTCCAGCAGCCTTTGAGACACCACACAGATGATGGGAAGTTAGGTAGCCAAACAGATTTCAGTAAGGCAGCCTCTGACCAGTCTTTGTCTCAGTTACACCCCTGAAACAGAGAGAACAGTCGGCTATCCCTAGACTAGGTTTTATAGGAGGTATGCTGAGCAAGTCTAGCATGACTGCTTTGGAGGACAACTACTCTAAATGCTGACAGAGGTTAAAATACTACTGTACAATCATGGCCAAATAAGGCAGCAGAAAAAAATAGAAATACAGTTCTTTCAGATTGGTGTACTTGCCCTCTCTGCTCATTTCCAGCTTAGATGAAGACAACAAGTGGAAAAGAGACTGTAAAGCACCAGGGGTAGCCATCGGTCATCTTCACCTCCAGCCCTCCCAGTTTCAAGTGCTTTCTGCACTAATGCACACGTGCACACCACAGACAGCTGCTGTAGATGCTACACCACTGTTAAGGGATTACAGGTGACAGGAAAAGAGCCTTCTACAGATGTGCTCTTCCCTGAGCACACCCTTCATACCACAAGAAGTTTCTGAGCATTTTCCAGCTCAGACAACTCTTCAACACAGTGTAATAAAAACCCATCCACACAGTCAAGGATCTACACTCAGCCAGCAGTAATTAAAATTAATCATTCACAATTATTTTCATGGGCATGTTCAAAATGAGACACTGCCAGCTCGCTGAATCCTCAAAGTTGATAGACCTTGAAATAGGCTGTGGTCAGGTACAGCATGTTCCTGGGTTCCAAGCAGTTAAAAAACATGCTTTGCATGTCGATTCGCTGTCCCCCTCGCAGAACCCACAGCACCCATGGTCAGAGCCACCTCGGGCCTGCAGTCAAACACTTCAGCTACCACTAACAAGTGGGAATGGTGAGAAAAAGATTTTTCAGATAAATATTGCTACGTCTATAATTACTGCTGCCCTGCTGAGATTTAGGGACGCGTCAGTGTTAAAATTTCTTATTGTTGGATCTTACTTCTGAACTTGAGAGTCTTCCCATTTTCCACTTACTTGTATTAAGTTTTTAATCACTATCTTCTTCCCTTTCAGCTTCACTGCTTATGTTATTTTGGAGGTGGAGAAGATGGTACAGAGAAGCCTGAAGGTTATCAGTTTCCAAGCTTCAAAAACCACTGAAGAAATTGCATTTACAGAGGTAAAAGAATGAATAAAATTCGATGGAAGTGATTAGGATTGTCACTTTCTGGAACACTGTTTATGTATATTTACTTACACAAGCAATTTTTATGGTAGTGAACATCTACTATTCATGATGGCAGCCGTGATCAATTCTGTCCCTTTGAAACCTACCATAAAAGAGCATGGCTTATGTATATAACCCCCAAGTTTGTAGGCAGCATGTTAGACCAAGATTGTAACCACTGCAGAGAGAAAGCAATCTCATGCCTAATAGATGGCAGATCCCTAGATATCAACCTGCACACCACTCCTTCCTTCTCATCAACTGCAATATTGATTTTTATGATACATACCAGAAAAAAACAAGTTTTCAACAGATATACTGAAGAAGGAGCAGGGTAACGGGATTGTCTGCCTCCCGCTATGACTGTCCTACAGTGGAGTTCAAAACTGGAACCAAAGGCAAGAGATCATGGAAGATCCAACTTCTTACATTTATCAACTCTCAGCATGGCTTCAGGTCAGAAGGTTTCAAAGGAACAGATATTCTCCCTTTGCTGAAACAGAGACACGCCTGGTAAATAAGTTTTCCTTTTTTTCTTTATAGTCTAGAGTAATTTTTCTACTGTATGTAGGGCTGATGCTGCGTGGGAAACAGAAGGACTGATGGCATCAGGAGCAGTTACACAGGCAGGGCTCAGGAACTCTCTCTTTAGGAAATGCAGTCAGAAAAAAAGAAGGGAAACCATGTAAAAGAAACAGCAGCACTCCAGCTCAAAACTCTCCATGGCTGTCAGCAACACTGCAGCAAGTCTGAAAATGTCACCACAGAGCTTTTATCAGCATACTCTTTTTTTTCCCCCCAACACTGTATTGTATTTACACCACGCTACTCTTGTATTGTTCACCCCAATTTCTAATCATCAGTTTCCTAATTCGTAGTATAGCCTTATCAAGCCCATTTCTCACTGAAGATGGCAGTAAAGGCATTAGGACCCTAAAATTTAGGGCACCCGTTCAACCTCTCCGTTCTGCACTGTGAGCCCTGCACTTGCAGCGGGGCCTCCCAAGATGTAACTTTAGACCCAGGATGACTATTGCCAGTTCCCAAATCAGCTCTCACTTCATCCCCTCCTTCCACAGCCACCAGCATTTCTGTTCCCATTTTAAAAACATACATAGAAAATTTTTTGCCAGAGCTGACACGGTCTGAGAATATAGGCAAGGCAAAGAGCACAGGGAGAAGTACCTCCTTTTATTAGTCCATTAAAAGAAAACTGATGAGCTTTCAGACAGTGAAATCTACAGACATGAGATCTTTACAAAGCAGAGACCACTGCTCATACATAAACATATGAATACACATGTATATGTACATACATATAAAAACCTCCTACCTTGCTTTAAAATCTTAAAGACTTTCTCAAGCTTGCATTGCCAGTAACAAATAGACCTCATCTTTTCTTTGGCTGGGGGAAGAAAATCACAGCTGAGAAAAACAGACCATGGGAAGACCCCAGCAGCCCAGACAGAGTCATCCATTACCTGCTGCGATTATGGAAAGTGCTAGTTCTTATTCTGTGCCTCACTTCTCTTTGCCATTCTTTTCATCCACCTTAAAAATTATTTTAGAATTTAAGCAAATAGGGTCATTTGGGGCATTGCATGCTCCTGGCTAAAGCTTTCCCTGTCCCTCCCTTGGGGAAAAAAATTTTAGAAAAACAAAAATCAAGCAGCAACAAAGAAGTAAGTTTACATTTCTTCAGCAATCTCTTTCACCTTTTCCTAATGCAAATTCAGAGCAGCTCCTGCAGAGCCTGTAAACACCCACACAATTTTACAGGTGGGGGGGAAAAACCCCACACCAGCATATATGTAACAGCAGCTTCTTTACCCTTCCTTTGCTAAGTAACTTGATATAAAATCTGTTGCTGTCTTGTGTACGAACACACACAAAGCCTTCAGCAGAACAGAAGGATGTTTTGGGGCACTGTGAGGATTTGATGTGTGTCTTATCTTTCCTTGTACACTGAACAGTCTGCATAATCTAATAGCATTAGCTTACTAACAGATATATTAATAGGTGTGGGGGGAGGGAAAGGAAGGAGGTGGAAAAAAAACACTAAAACATATTCCACCTACACATCTCACTACTAATCATAAACTCAGGTAGAAAGCAAATTGCTTCTCCTGGACCAGGAGAAAAAAGAAAAAAAGAGGTGAAAAAAAAGACAGAAATAAAGAGGGGGGGGATGCACCTATTTTCTTCTTTTCTGGAAATCACCATATATATAAAAAAATAACTTTACACTAATCGCTACATTTATCAATCCATGACACAGAAAGTAATAAAAAACCCCAAAACCTCAAGAACTGCCACAACATCTTACAGTTACTCATTTCAGAGTGATAAATATAATGCTGGCCTCAGACAGCTAGAAGGATTAGATTTAGCTGTAAAACAAGAAGTGCAGTTAACAGTTGCTGTTGGGCCTGGTGTTAGGATTAGAAAGCACTGCTAATCACAAGAAATGTAAAAAGATTAAGAGGTGATGGTTGCTGGTTATTTCTTTTTAAGAGCATGTAAGTGCTGGAATTCATTCATTCATTTAAAATTCCTTAAAAAAAAAAAAAGAAAAAAAAGAATAAAAGGCTAGATCCTAAATGCAGCAGCCAGTTTGACTTGCACTGTCCACAACCCATCCTCAAGGATTAGGAGAGTTAAAAAGAATGGAAAAGCAAATTGTGTGTCATGGCTTATGCTTAAGGGTCCTAGGAGGGCTTTAGAGAGGAGAAGCAAGGATTTCTATTCTGGTACCTGCAAATTAACTACTACATCTAAAACCTATTAGATTAGTGGGTTTGGGTTAGGAAATCTTGCTTACCAAAAACCTGCCTGAATACAATGGAGTCACAGCTTTTAAAGGCATCTACTATCTGCATCCTTTCAACAGGAAGAACAAGATGACACCTTAACTTCCTGGTTTGTTTCCAGATGGTTTAGATTCACCTATATGATCTACTTATGTTCTTAGTTATCAAGAATAAGTAAAGCTTATAAATGTAAGATACTATGTCTGGAGTGTGTAAAAGAATCCTCCCCAAGGGGAAAAAAAAAAAAAGCAGCTTCCCAAACTATCAAAATAAATACTCTTTTAATAACCAAATTTGAATTTTAGATGGGAAACGTTACTACCAAGGCATTTTAACCAGTGCAGACCACAGTATCTTGTGGTGGGATTCCATAGCTTGCTTATGGCAGAGTGCTCTCACCATCCACCCCAAACAGCACAGTCCATCGTGCACCACCTCAAGGAGAATCAGAGCTCTGCAAAGCCCATGGGGTTCCCCACAGGCCTGATGGCCACTGAACAGCTGCCTGGCAGTAAAGCCACCCAAAACTTGTGTCTCTCCCACAGCACTCCAAACTCATCCAATGATTCAGAGTAAAACTGAAGTGCCACCATGTGATTTCATGTGCATTCACTTGGTTCAGCTGCATTTCCTCCTAGGCCTTCAAGGAGCTCAAACATTGAATCCCACACCAACCTCTTTTCACCCAATTTACTTTCTGTAAATCTGGACCTTGCTATTCAAGGAGTTGGGGAGTGGTGTGGAATAAGACCATTTCATCATTTTCTAGCACACCTTCCATTCAAATGCTCCTGGTGCATTTGTCTGGATTTTCAGACTCTGTAAGACTACTTTTCCCTTCTGTTTGCCCAAAATGAGAATTTCTTCCAGATGCCTGTAGCAGAAACAGAAATAACGATCTTTGAAGAGTTATAAAACAGTCATATTAAATAATAGAGGTGAAAGCATTGTGTATGATTTCTGCAGAAGTCTTTTCAGTAGAACAGATAAATTTATTCACTGCATTATGGAGCAGTTTGAGAAAACAAGATCATACAATGTAGACTGCCTCTATTTAAATTGTTTCATTTCTATTCATGAGTGCTCTGATTAGATACACTGAAAATATCATCAGTAAGAAATAAATAATTCTGCCAAATTAATAGTTGTTGATTTCTTTTACCTGAAAATGTAAGTAGCATCTCATTCACACTAGATAAAGCTGCTATAATTTGGATGCATCCATCTTGTTGGTTCAAGTCTACACAGCACACCAAGACAGGTAATCATCTATGTTTTCTTAATATTAAACACCTTCTTTCCAAATAAAAAGTTCTTTAGTGAGTTAAGATGGGCTAGTATATGCTTTGCTTGGAGAGGCTTAGTAGCCAACTAGGTGGGTTTTTTTTTCCCCTGCAGCTGTTTTCCCCAAATAGCAGGTTGAGAGAAATAAATTGCTTCAAATGTAGAAAGTGGCTTAGAAATAGTATTTTAGGGAATACAGGTAAATTTTCTGTATCAGACAAAATTTGTCTAAAGCTCAGTGGATGCTCTTTGATTAATGACACCTTTTTGCCTCAGAAAAGAAGCAGCCAGAGGAAATCATCACTAAAGTCATTAGACGATGTGAGCCACTCACCAGCCCCAAACCAAGGGCCCTTCAGTACCTCCCTCCCTGGCACGTATTTTGCTGGAGAAATGTGGAAAGGGCTGGATTTGCACAAATGGAGCAGAAGAAGATAGATATAATTTAGCAGAAAGATAAGACTAATATTTTGTTGGGAAAAAAAAAAAAAAGACTAAAACCACAGAGCTAATACATGTTTTAGACACCACAGAATGATGAATGCAGCATGTCTGCTCTGCTTACGAATATCTGAGAAAAAGCCCTCTACATTTTTACAAAATTCATCCAGTTTGACTCTACAATGAATTATTTTCTAAAAATGAAATATAATTGCTGTAACATTTCAAAAAAAAAAAACCAACAAACCTAAATGCACATCTGAGTATCTGAAGAGCACCCTGTTCGCAAAGCAGCCAAGTGATACACCTCAGAGAGCTACTGTTAGCTACTGCAGGCAAGATAAATCAAGAAAATGCTGAGTTGAGGTACAATTTGACAGTTATTAGCAGAACAGGAGTAATTTGATGAAGAAAAAAAAAAAATCTGACAAAACCCTCTGCTCACAGCAACAGATTTTAGAAGCCTATTTGCACATAAATTGGAAAAAACAATTCTTGCATTTAGAAACTGATGAAGATGAAACAATATACCCTAAATCCTAACATATTTGAAATTATTTTCTTTGATTCAAAGCTGATAATCCTGTAACAGGCAGTAACTAAACAGGGGCTTACCAGACTTGCTCTGCATGTTGAAGAGACTGCACAGTCAGATCCTGATCGAGGGCCATTCAGCTATCAGAATAACTGGATTTACAGCTATGTGCACCTTTGTTTTCGCCATTTGAAAGCATCTACAGCGCACAGAACATTCGGCTGTGTTTTAAGCATTAGCAGCATAAATATCCCCTCGTGTACCATATACTTCACCACTTCTGGGTTCCCATAAATCAACCATACAGCCAATCATCTTTTTTATGTTGGACGTTAATGGCAACTCTATTATTCAAACCCAGGCTGTGAGGTGTTGCCTTTCATGGGGATGTAAAGCAGCTCAGGAGCAGGCTTATGACTAAGGGAAGATTCAAATGTGGCCGTGATCTTCCCTCTACACCCCACCCCCCCACCCCATCAGATATGGGATATTCTGCATTTTTCGATTTATCTCATCTATGCAAAAGGCTTTAAAAACAAAACAAAACAAAACAAAAACTCCTGTAGGCAGGAAACAAAAATTAGAAAGCCTTTTGAGCTCTTCAAGAACTGCCTTTTTGTGTCCCCATAAACATTCAGTGTAAATGTTTTCACACACATACTCGTAAGTGGAGATGCTGCTCTTTACTGCATTACAATTAGATGCATAGATTAAGAGAGATCTTTCGTGTCATTATATCAAGCTCTTCTGCAAACGTACAAAGGGATTTTATAGATTGTTGTCTTTTCTGCTTACCAGTGAATTTTCATGCTCAGTGTGAAATGCAGTACAAGTGAAAGATACTCTCTATGTTTACAGTGCCCACCAAGAACCATCTCAAAACCAAATAAGACTCTGCTATGATTTAAGGAGCACAAACTCTTCTACAGTTTGTTTTTTTTTTTTCTCTCCTCTTCCCCTCATCTTTCAGTCCATGAGGATAGAGAACATGAAAACTAAATGGATTTATGTTTAAATAATTCATCTTTTCAGGCACATCAAACCAAGCACTGAAGTTCATCCACGGGGCTGGCCAGATTTAGCTGATTCCAGTGGTATTTTAAACAGTATTCTGGAGAGCTAGCGACAAAAGGTGGTGAGGAAATGCTGAGCAGTTGTGTTGATAGAGTTGTAGTGAAACAACACGTGCTGAAACTCTACCTGTTCTTACTGAACACGGCTGTTGGCCAGACATTGCCAGCAGGGCCAAACTGCCACCACATTTTGGAGACTCCTGCCCACACGAGATGCTTTGTGAGCGGGGCAAGCTGGGGCACATCTTGTGAAGATGAAGAGAATTACAAAGGCTGAGCAATGTTCTCCTGCCAAAGCATCTTTAGGAGCACAAGTCCCACAGGGTAGACATCTGCGCTAGCTGATAGATCCTACAAGCCAAGTTGCCTCAAACTAAGGTCCCATGGGGACTGGGAAGTGAAGCAATGGTAGTAACTCTCCTCCCCTTTAACCAATGGAGGAAAATAGAGAGGCGTTTTTGTATACTTTTAAACAGCCTAAGAAGTACAAACAACAGATTTACTCTTCCAAGCAGCCTAACAATATTCCTCTGTAACCTTTACGACATTTGCACTTCAAGTCATGTTTGTTTTATTAAACAAACCATATCAAATTCCTGCAGCCTAAAGAGGCAGGGGAAGAGGACTCTAGGGGCCCAGGTTTTGGCTTTTACTCCTTCAAAGCCAGAGTCTAAAACTTTCACTACTTCACTGCTTGCTTTAATAACACAAGGCAGTGTCTCTCCTCCATGTGGAAGAAGCATGTTAGAAGAGTCTGCAAAAGGGGACCAGGGAACTAGGCCCTTCACATGACCAAGATGTGTCCCCCTGATTTACAGGAACAACTTCTCATTGTCCCAACTGAATTAGAAAAGCAGCAAAGAAACAGAATTATATTTCAGGATACAACAACATTTGAGAACAATTTCGGCAACACTGCTTTGCCTGGGTAGGAGATGGTTGGTTGAAGTGAAAAAAATAATTTTGCCATGTGGAAACCTTGAGCAAGTTAGTTACCCACTGCTATACCAGAACTGCACTTTTGCAGTCAGGTTTTTATCTTCAGATTCACTGAAGTGAAGATTTATTGGGGAAAAAAAAAAAAAGACAGAGAAAACCACTGGAGGGATGTGTTGGAAGCGAAGCAGGACAAAAGGAAAACAAACAGAAAATACAATATTTTTGGATTCACAGTGCAGCCTTCACTGATTCATTCCAAGTGAGTTTGTATTTCCAGTCTAAATTAACATGACTCATAGTACTATAACCTAAATAACAGAGAGAAGATTTGGTAAAGAGTTAAGTTTTGCAGTGAGTGTTTTGGGTGAGTTTCATTAGAAATATCTCAAAATACCCTAAGGAAGTATCATCTACAGGACATGCTTGCTCTTGAGGGGAAATTTTAAGCTCTTCAGCAGAAGGCAATCTTAGTGCAACCAGGACCTTAATGGCTTTGAGCTACTGTTCATGCAGTGGGAGCCCTCTCCAAATCAAACATGTTTAATAGTGTCCCTGTTCTAAGTCACCTGTCCTGGGCAACCCATCAGAAATTCATGTTCTCGTGCTTTGCTGAGCAATGGTGTCCACATCCCTCCACAGGCTGTCTGTGAGCAACATGGACTCCTCCACTTGGCCAATGTAAAATTAAGAGCCTTATAGCTTTTGTGTGTGCAATGTGCAACATTTCCTATCTAGAACATATACATAAAATGCATGTATGATGAGAAAACATGCATTAATTGATTCTGACAAAGATCCACCACAATCCAGTCCATCATAAAACCAAAATGCTTACACTAATGCCTGTTGAATTACAAGTTCTGACCTACGGTGATGTGGAAAACAGCACTCATTTCCTTCCTTCATAAAACAAAACTTGCTGTAACCTTTTGTTGTGTTTGGGGTTTTTTTTAAAGTTTAAAACTTAAATTTTTCTCACTGTAGCCCAGCTGACAGTGTTAGTTCTGCAGAAGCTCGCTTCCAGAGGAAGTGGAATGTAAAAACAAAGTCGCTGTGACCTTAACAGTAATCCTGTTTGCATATTACAATACATTTTCCTACTCTAACAAGGCAAAGTCCCTTGTGTTCCAGTCAGAAAAAGTCATCTTCCAGTAAAAGCATACTGTGATCAATAACATTTTCTTAATATATTATATTATCTCTCACTGAAACACTTTTTCACTTGGCATTTCAGGCTGCCTAGTAGGGGAAATTCATGACAAAACTAAGATGGTAAATGAGATACTGCAAATTAATTCCATCCAAGAGCAATCTTTTCGTTCATGAACAATTTGACAAGCCTGTGTCGTCTGACTTCAGCAGAAGCTTTCTCAGCTTTCAAATATACATGAAACAGAAGAATCTGCTCTACTACCATAGCAATCTTCACTTCAGCCTGCATAATTCTGTGTTGAAATACATTATAGTTTCAACAACCAACTTTGAGACAAGAGCTGGTAGGGCATGCTTTAAATATTAGTTTAGAAAACAGGCTCTGAAGCTTGCGAAATCCTGCTTTCAAGTCACAGCTCAAGAGCACAGCAGAGTGCAGGAATCCTGCACTTTTGAAGCTGTTTTGCCACCAAGTCACCTGCAATCTGGTGCTGAAAACACCAGCTGAAGGATCTCGTTTGGTACCGGCAAAGTTCAAAGAGAGCTTTGTGACAACGGGCACTAAAATAAAGAACTTCTCTACCCATGTGTCTGCAATTACTTTTGCTACGATGAGGAGAAGCTTTATCACCCCCCTGCAGCTCGTGTCCTTCTGCAGGCTGAAGCGGCACCCGGGAGCAGAGCCCATGCTCCTGGCTTTCCAGGGGAAACCCCACCATCATTTTAGCAACAGCAGCTGTAGATCCAGCTGCATTACTGAGAGTAACTGGTGTGCCACACGGTCCAGAAAGGCACGATCCTGCAAAAAGGCTGGAGTGCATGCAGGATACTGCCAGCAGGATTACTTACACATGCCCCATCTTGGCAAGATTAGGTGAGGAATCACTGCTGCATTAATATTTCAGCGTAAGGAATAAGGGGCAGGCAGCTGTTGAATATTCATGCTGTAGCAACACTCTGTATGAATCCTCCAGCAGGAACATGTAAAGGCTGTACCCACACCCTGAAGAGTGCACCATCCAAGACCTCAAATTAAAGAGAAACTTCAGTCTGTATCCTGTTCTAAGCTCACAGGGCAGGCTCATTGCCTAACTGTGTTCCTACAGTAAGGGATATGCCAACATCTTTACTTAAGACTCATGTTGAAAACAACATAAAAGAAGTAGGAGAAAACGGATGAAAATTTAATTGACATCTGCAAATCCCAACACCTCACGAGCACAGAAACATGTAAAGGGCCAAACAGCTCATCTACCTAAGAAGTCATTCATAAAAAAATAAACATCCTTTTTAATCGTGGAGGCAATACAGGCAAGGGAGATGAACAGTGCTCAACTGATGGAATAAATCCAGGAAACAGCAGTAACATTTGTGAGAGAAGGAGCAAAAAGTAAGATTGGCCACACTGGTAAGGAGGAGCACAGATAACATAAGCAAACTGGACAAGAATGAAAAAATAATCAAGGTTTTGAAGGACAGGACAAAGTCTGTGGATTTTTTTGGTTGTGTTTTTTTTATTTGTTGCCTTTTTTAAACAAAATAAATTAGGAAGCGAGTCTTCATGCAAATGAGCACTTATAAAATAGCCTTTCTAGGTGAATAATTTCTTTTATGATTAATAAAATCTGCAATCTGAGTAACAACGTTCTGATGACTTTTTGCCATTTGCAATTATCGCTCATCCCGGCACCAAAAACTCATTATTATTAAAGCTGACAAAAAGAATACTTAACTGCTTCTATGAATGGACTTAATTTTTTTTAAACAATCTCAAGTTTCTAAGCTTTGTTTCTACTTCCAAATCTTTAATGTGAAAAACGAGGCCATCATAGTAACCCCTGTGAATGTCTCCTTCGATTTCTAACAAGTAATTTGGATGAAAGCATCTAATTTGTACCCTAACACAATGCATTACAAAAGCATACTTCTGTGGGTTAAAAGCAACCTACAAAGAGTACAGAGCTAACATAACCCTGTATAAGCACCAGCATGTAGTTTATACTGGAAATATTTTTTTTTTTTACCTTTTTTATAGCAGTTTTCTCCCAAGGAACCAAAAGCATCTAACAGCTACCATAGGACTCTCAGCACTCTCATGAATAGAAGTATATAATCTCCACTTTGACTGCATGGAAGCTGAGGCACAACTATTATAAAGGCAGCTGTGGAAGAGATAGGAACAAAACCCACATCCAACTCCAAACTCTGCAAGTAAATCCAGGCCTACCTGACATATGTTCCCTTATGCCTATATATAATACAAGCGTTTTTGTGTTGGTGTTTATAAAGAAGTTAGTATTAATATTGCCTGTGCCTCACTCCATTCTTGCTCCATGGTGTAACAGCACAGCAAAATCAGAGCTCTGTTAAAAAGAAAACCCACAGATGTTGTTAAATGGATGCAAACACACACACACACACAAAAACTGCCTGATGCAGAGGTGCTTGACAAATACTGATCCGAGCTCTTCATAAATGCACATCTCCGGTTTATCACGATTTAGTGGATGGTTAAAGGTCTGGAGCATATGGTGAGCCAGACTTCCCAAAGCATGCAGTAAGGCACAAGCTGCAACAAGGGAAAATCTGGTGAGATACAAGAAAGAAAAATTCCAAGCAAGTGCTTAACCAGCAGACCAGCTGCCTGGGGAAGCTGCAGAGCCCTCGTCCTTAGGAGTATTAGAGGACTTGCCTGGACACAGACATAGCCTGAACAACCTGCTCTGCCTCTGCAGCTGGCCTGCTTTAAGCAGGAGGTTGGACAAGATGACCTCCAAAGTCTTTCCCAGACTGAATTATTCTATGAATATCACACCAAACACAAGTGAGGTTATTCCTTGGTTTCCCTGCTGCATCCCAAAGCTTATCACAAATTCATACAAAAAGTGTGGCCTCGGGCTTCTGTGACTACCTTCTATTTAATTTGGCTTGCTCCTTCTCCTGAAAATGGCAAACTGGAACAAACACAAATCTTCATTTTTGTCCACCTAAAAAACTATAAAAACTAAAAACTAAATGCAATCATTCTGCTCAAGTTCCTAAACACACAGTTGCTTTGAGGTCTCACTTTGAGTTTACGTACCTCCCTGACCCTCTTCCCTCCTAAGAAACACTCCAAAAAGCAATCAGTCTGCCTGTGCAGAGACCCACGGTTATTAAAATAACTGCATCACAGAAACAGCTCTCAACTTCTTCATTTCACATTCCTCCCCCCTACACTTTCATAAGAGGTGCTGCATACACTGAAAACTAATTCTGTCTGAACCAGTAAAAACTGAGGTTAAGTACTTCCTCAGCTGGAATACAAAAACTGCAACCACACGTGACTGTGAGGATATACAGGGCTACAGTCAACATGCATAAATACTCTTTATATCCTTCAGAAAAACTAAGCTAGTTAAAAGGCCTTTTAAGGGGAACAGCTGAGCTCAAAATATCAGCAACGGGTAAGGCAGACAAATGTGTGACTCCTACATGCAGCCCATTCCCAGAAGGAGACTAAGTCCATCTTGGAATTTAGGCCTCCTTCAAACAACTTCTCACACAACAGAAGCCTTCAGAAGGAAGTCTGGGCTCCTCATTTCCAAGCTATTTTTTTTTTCCTGTTATAACCCGATCACAGCCCTGGTGGCAGAAACACACAGAGACATCCCATAACCCAGCAGAGTCCCAGGGCAGTAATTGGATATGCAGCCTAAGCCTATCCTCAGCACTTCGTGTTGATGTAACTAGGTGATGCTGCAACTTATCACAAGCTGGATTTGCTAGACATTCCCCACCACAGAAAGTGAATTAAACTGTCACTCATCGCTGTATGAGTTGCTCTGGTAGAACTACTTCTTCATAGCTGGACAACGTTTCTCTGAATTAAAAACAAAACACTTTGTTGCAAGTTAAAGTCTCCATTCTTGTTTCTGTGCATTTTCTTTTCCTTTCCACTTCTCTTATTTTCTGCTCAACTCTTTTTCCCCTGACTTGGTATGTTTAACCCTCTCTGCTCCACTTGTTCCCTCAATGCTTCCTTTCCCTCCCCTCCTTGGTAGATGTAAACTGAAGAACTTGCACATGAGCTCCAGCCACCCTGACCAAACTATTAATTATGATCTGAGCACTGAACTACTAATAGCCTCTTGGTCCTTCCCCTAAGGCCACTTACAAGTGAACCAGTCAGCAAAGCTTGTGGGAGCACAGGAGCATCTCTCCCTGCCCCAAGGACCATCTGATCAGCGTGTCAAGCTAAGGCTGAGACTGTATTCCTGAGCATCTATTCTCTGGCATATCTCCCAACATACACGGTCTATTAAAATACAGGAAAAATAGATACATTATTGAACATGAAGGCTACTAAAAAAATAAAAAAATGCAGAATGTTTTAACTGCAACTACAATTACAGTTGTTCATATTGGCAATTTGCAGCATTACACACACATGCAGGGACAAACATAAAGAAGGAATATAAAATAAAAGCCTTATTCATAATTCAGACTCAATTTCCAGCAACAGTTTCATACATGCACTATTCTATACAGCATTTATGACTCTGTACTGGCAGCACAGAAAAAAGGGATTAAATACATACTCTCATACACACAATTTGCTGTTTTACCATGAACATACTAATGATAGGAATTGAAAAATATTTCTAAATTATCAAAGCTACACTCAAAGCTTTAAGCTAGTTGCTTAAGGAAATATACCCATTTTCAAGAGTGACTTGGAAATGGGCTTTCACTGTTTCTAAGATGTAGTCCAAATTCATTTACAGGAAGAGCCTGCCAGAAATGTTACAATCAAGATGCATTTGGGATACTGAGGTATTCAATAAGGAAACCCACAAAGGAACAGCAAACACTGGAAGTAAGGATTGCACAACAGTATGTGAGAGATTAAACAGATTAAAAATAGGAGAAAAAAAACAGTATAGGACTTGGTGGTCTTGGCAGACCACAAGTAGAACTTGAGCCAGGAATATGCCCTTGGAACAAAGGCAAAGTGCATCCACCCAGGGCTGCATTAGCAAGAGCACAGCCAGCAGGTCCACAGAAGCAATCCATCCCCTTCATGCAGGATGTGTGAACCCTGCAGAACAAGAAAGTTTTGACACACTGGACCAAGTCCAGTAGAGAATATTGGTGGCTGGAACAGAGGCTGAGCTCCTACAGAACTCACTGCGTATTCCAGTTCCCCAAAGGCAAGATGCGTAGAAGACAGTGAGCCTATTCCTGGAATGGTGCAGAGATATGACAGGAATAAAGAAGCTAAGAAGCTGCAACATGGAAATTCAGATTATAGAGGAGGAAGAACTCCTTCAATGAGGTAGTGAAGCATGGCAACAGCAGCCCAACAAAGCTTTAGTGTCTGCATCCTTGGAGATATTCCAAACCCAACTGGACACAGCCCTGTGCAACCTGCTCTAGGAGACCTTGCTCTGAGCAGCACAGTCAGGCTAGGTGATCTCCACAGGTGCCTTTCAGCCTGAATCATCCCACAGAGCTATGTAATCTAGCTGGGAGACCCAGAAGGCAGGTCAAAGGAGGCCAAGAGGACAAGAAACCCAAACAGCACCAATAGCCAAAATTATCTCCATAAAGAAAAAACACAGAACAGATTGCAAAAAAAGCTAAGAAAGGTGTTAGGCAAGAAAAATAGCAGGTTGAGAGAGAAGGTGGAAGTAGAGGATCAAGACTAAGGCAAAAAAAAAAAATAAATCAGGAGACAAAAAAAAGAAAAACCAAATTTTTGTCCACTGAATTATTTCCTCCAGTAGCTCAGAGGTGACAAATCCCACAGGAGTCATTAAACAATGAAGTCTTTAAATTTCTACTCTGATGTGCATGATAGAACTGGGTAAGAGAGGGAATCAGTTCTTTCCTTCCCTCCCCATGCCCCCAAGAAACCAAGTAACCTTTAATCCCTGTTTGCCAAATATTTAAACTTGATCTCACAAACTTCACATTTATAATTATGCACGTTATGAAGAACTGCAGTATAAAAATACATGCACATATGTCAGCTTAAAACTTAAAATGTTCACTACACCCAAATAAGTGTCTTACAGCTTTCTGCAATTTTATAAGATACAGGCCTCTGAGTCTGTACTCATACAAACTTTGCTCCCTCTTGGAGCTACACCACCAAACTCAAATACTCCTGATCAGGTTTACTGCATTAGCAATCATCTTACTGCATTATTTTTTCTGTTGTAACAGAGATGCTCAGTTGCACTTGCTTTGATAGAGACTTGCTGCAGTCACTGAAAGGGAGAACACAGCACAAACTGCATTTGTGTAAACTAACAGGAAAACACGAAAGAAAAACAAACCACAAAAAGAACAGATACCTGTGCACTTACCCCGAGATATCCAGAATCTGTATCAAAATCAGCCTCAGGTATAACAGTCAGTAAACAGGAGAGCAAACCCTTGCATTTAGCAGGAGTTTTCTGGGAAGCCAGATTACCTGGAAAGAGTAGAAAAGAGTAATTGTCATACAGGAAGAGCAAGTCAACTATGCTTAATAATAATAGGCTTCAAACGAGGCACAGCACAAGAGAAAAAAAAAAAAAGCTGCACAATGGGAGGCATTACATGCCACCATGATCGGCATGAAGAATTTAATCCCCTGAAGGTGACAGAAATTTGTTACGAAGCACGGAGAGTTAGATGCTGGTAGATACTTAGGGTTTAGCAAAGAACATCTAATACCCAAGATAACACGGTGTTAACCCTCTAATCAAGGATGCGAAGGCGACCAGAAAGAGCACGATATTTTGCTTAATTAGTTCCTATCAAAGAGAGGACAAGTTCAAGCACTTGCAAAAACAAGGCAATCTAATATTTAAAAGTTTAATAGTGTTCTTGAGGCTTTGGTAATACGGGGTTTGCCCGCAAAATAAAGATAATCCCTAGAGATAAATTTAAAGAAATACATCTCATTTTAATGCCCAGAGTAAAATGACTATTCATTAAAGCAAAACAGTTTTATACCTATGTTCTCCATCTCAGATGTAACATATATTAAGTAATCTTTATGACAGGAAGTGGCATGTAATCCTGCAAGAATGAACTGCTCTGTCATTATCTGCAAATCAATACAATTTTTTTCAAAGTGGATATAACAGTATCTATTGATTTCATGTTTTTAGGATTAGAGTTTCAGTTTCCACAAAGAAGATTCTTACAATGACACGAGAGCTGCTACAAATAATTGAGTTGATACAAACTAATGT
Organism: Merops nubicus; assembly: GCF_000691845.1. Lineage (NCBI taxonomy): Eukaryota > Metazoa > Chordata > Aves > Coraciiformes > Meropidae > Merops > Merops nubicus. Next base: position 60,000 of record NW_008618397.1, read on the forward strand.
GAAGCTTACAGTGCACTTCCCTTGAATAATGCAATCAGGGCTTTGAAGAAGTATAGAATTGTTTAGGTTGGAAAAGACCAGTAAGATCACCAAGTCCAGGTATTAACCCACCATTGCCAGGTAACCACTACACCATGTCCCTCAGCACCACATCTACTTATCTTTTAAATGCCTCCAGGGATGGTGATTCCACCACCTCCCAGGGAAGCCTGGCAATAACCTCCCATTTGCTCAATTTAAGCTTTTTTTTTTTCATTTTATATAAAATTTGCTCTGTCTAATTATAATTTCAAAGTGGTAGAGCAGCACTTCAATAATCCTATATGCAAGGTGTAGAAAGTTTACCATGCAAAACACTTCCTTGGAAGACAACTCCCTGTCCCTATGTTTTTATGACTTTTGCTGTGTCTAAATAGCTTGATCAAATAATTTACCTTGTGAAAACCCAAAACTGGCTCAGTGCTGAAGAGCTTACAGTCCAAAGAGGTGTGGAGAAGGTAAAGATGGTAAAGAAATAGGAAACAGAAGCACACGAAGAACTAAATGACTTATCCAAGGTCACTTCATGGATCAGCCAAGCAATGAGCTCCATTGGGTCATGCTCTATTCCTTTAAGAGAGTTTAATAGAACTAGTAAATTCTCACTATATTTCTGCAAATGAAGCCTACAGCAAACTTGGCTTGACTAGCCAGCCAAATGGCTCGTGCTGCAATGAATGATCCGTAATGAGGGCTGGCTGCAAGGCAAGATGTACCATCACACAGAGGAAGCAAAAAACAAAGGACCAGATCGCTATTTAAAAAGTTTAAAGGGAAGGGATTAGGGCCAGCTAAGATCCAAAATTAACGTCATAAAGCAAACAGACAAAACATTGAGAGTTTTAAGTCTTTACTTCAGGCAGAAAAACAGAGCCCTGCCCAACCACCAGGCAGCTGCAGGTTAGGTTTGTTTCTTGAAAACCTAAAGCAATATAATACATGGAAAAAGCACATGAAAGGCCTGGGAAACGTGTGAACATCTTGCCTGTGTTATCCCCCATCATTCCTCTCCTCTCTGTCATACACAACTCCACCGTCTGCCTTCGCCTGCTTTGTTTGGAGTGTTAGATTCATTCTGGAGAGTTAAGGCTTTTCAAATAGCTGGTTGATTTATTTATCTATTTAATGATTCTCAAACACGTTGTGGAGCCATTTCAGCAGAGTATTTCTGACTTTCACAACACGACTAAAGAATTTAGCACAGACCTGCTGAAAAAGCTCAAACAAAAATAGCATCTTTTTTTTTTTCTTTCACTTTTTGTTTCTCAGCAAGAACACTGGTTTTGTGAAGCGGTTTATGGCAGGGAAAGAAAATAACTCAGGGGAGTGATTTCTCCTTTGCATAGTGATTCATACCATCAGAATTACCCTACATCATCTCCATAGGCCAACATTAGGCCAGAGCTGCTCTGCAAGATCTCCTTAGGGAAATATCCACTTTTCAAAGCCACCTCAGGACTCTTGTTCCAGGACTTCACAGAACAGAAGAAGAGCCTTTGACAGTAATAAAAAATAAAATGGGTTTCTGATAGGGAAGAAGCCAATGAAAGCTTTATATGAAGGAAATGACCTTCTTTCCCACCTCAGTAACAAAAGACATGAGGAGTCTTTACAAAAGGCATTGCAGTCTCTAGACAAGTGATATAGGGAAAGGCAAAACACAGGTACAGGACATCTAAAGAAAGAAGGATCAGAAGGAAAAAAGGAGCAAGAAAAGCAACAACCCATCATCATGAAAGCAGTACATAAAAACAGGCTTAAGTTCAGTATCTGTTTGCTTGCTTCTGGACACATGGGCCCAAAGAGGAGTCAAAATTACTACCTGGGGCAACACAAAGACAGGATTAATGGTCTTCACTGTTAACATACTTCAGCTTACATTATCTACTAGCATTTGGGTGGGTTTTTATTTTTTAGAAAATCTTGGCTCTTTACAGGAAAGGATTTTAATCTTACCAAAACTTCACTGCAGTTGCCATTGAAGGGGAACAAGAAGAACAACGCCTGCCAAGCAGCTCTGAACCACTAGAAGAAAATACTGAAATTGCAAGAGGCAAGTGAGCAAGGAGCTTTAAACACCAAAACCAAGATCACAGCACACTACCTGTAAAGCTAGAGCCTCAGTTCCCTGTATCAATAAATGAGAAGTTGAAGGTGTTTTACTAGAAGCCATCTTACTAGGAGCCTATACAGTAGCACTGTCTCCCCTTTGGGAGCCTAACAAACTCAATACAGACAGATCATATATGTCCTATACTGTACTAGAGCTTCTAAATTAAACATCTTCATGCAATCTGATGGAAACCAAGCATCTGCTTTAGATGTTACATCACTGCAGTAGCAAGCTTTATGAAGTAGGCAGTTCATGCTTCAGTGTAAAACTAGCAGAACAACAGATGAAGGATGGTATAAAAAGTTGGTGTTGGTGGGGGTCAATCTGTTCTCCCACGTAAGAAACAACAGGACAAGAGCAAACAGCCTCGAGTTGTGACATGGAAGGTTTAGGTTGGATATTAAGAAAAATTTCTTCACCAAAAGGGTTGTCAAGCACTCGACCAGGCTGCTCAGGGAGTGCTGGAGTCACAATCCCTGAAGACATTTAAGAGATGTGTAGATGTGGTGCTTAGGGTTAGTAATGCCCTGGCAGTGTTGGGTTAATGGCTGGACTTTGTGACCTTGAAGGTCTTTTCCATCAAAAATGATTTTATGAAAGCAAAAAAAAAATTGGAAAGGGAGAGCGATAAAGCAAAGGACATAGAGACAGTTATTTTAGGTTAATTAATCAGAAAGAGTTTAATTCAAAACTATTCTAAGAAAGCCTGCCCATGCAGACAAGTTACAAATCAACTGTGAAGCACAAAGTGCTTTAAAAATGCCCTCTAGAAGCTGCTCTGCACTGAAAACAACCTCCTCCATGTCAGGTACTGCAGTCTGGGGCAGAAGCTAAAGAAATGGAACAAAACACTTGACAGAGGCATGACTGGAGGATGCTCCTTCCAATAAACATGGCAAAGGAAAGCAAATCATAAGGGAAAAAAAAACAACCAAAGCTCCAATATAAGGTACAAGCACTTATTAGGCAGGCTACGGAGATGTTTCACAGCAGTGAAGATGATGCTCATATGCAGTGGATCTGGGAAAACAAAACCAGCCACCCTGCAAACATCTGAGCTTAGCACAGCCAGGATGCCCTATGGACATGGGAGTTAAGTACAGCCCCAAGTACCCAAAGGCCTCAGTGCTGTGCAGGTGAGGGACCACTGCTGTGCTGTCCCAGTTTTCTTTATGTAGCTGCACATATTATAGATGTACATCATTATGGTTGGAAAAGACCTCTAAGATCATCAAGCCCAACCATCACCCAACACTACTATGACCATCAAACCACGTCCCAAGTTCCACATATACAATTTTTTTTAACCCCTCCAGGGATGGTGACTCCACCACCTCCCTGGGCAGCCTGGTCCAGTGCCTCACCACTCTGTCAGGAGAGAAATTCGTCCTTATATCTAATCTAAACCTCCCCTGGTGCAACTTGAGCCCATTTCCTCTCATCCTATTGCTAGTAACCTGGGAGAGGAGACCAACCCCCACCTCACTACGGCCTCCTTTCAGGAAGTTTTGAGGGCAATAGGGTCTCCCCACAGCCTCCTCTAGGCTAAACAATCCCAGTTCCCTCTGCTGCTCCTCATAAGCCACGTTCCTCAGACACTTCACCAGCTCTGTTGCCCTTCTCTGGACCTGCTCCAGCACCTCAATGTCCTTCTTACCCTGTGGTGCCCAATAATGAACACAGCACTCAACCTGTGGCCTCACCAGTGCTGAGTACAGAGGCACAATCACTGCCTTCCTAGGTCATTAGCTACTCCATAATGCCTGCTGTGACCTCTTGTCCTAATGCTGACAGAAACCAAACAAGTTTGGTTTCCAACAAATCAAAACAAAACCAAACAAGAGAAGGGAGTAATGATAGATTTCACCAGAAGTTGCACAGTTTCTAAAAAGCTGCAAAGCTGCAGTTGAGAGCTGAAGGCTGCGACAGAGAAAATAAAACACAGAGCTAGAACCAAGGGATGCATTGATTTTTGCAGCCCCACCTGACTTTACTGGAAGAAGCGATTGCTCGGTACCATCAAGCCTACAGAATGCTGTTGTGTACGTTGACCCTAATCTATTATTTACCAGAGAATTTACAGATCTCTCTTTTCCCCAAGTGGCAACCAGCGAACTACTAATTTGTAGGCTAAAACACTGCAAGGTCTGCAGATCCCAGAGCATTTGCAAGACAAAAAGATTCTAAAATGCTTGGAAAAAGCCCAGCAATGCTGCCAGTCTTCATCAAGGTCCAAAAGAATTTCAACTGCAGCCACCAAGACTGAGAATCACCTGAGAAAAATGACCAGAAAAGAGCATGTCTGCACATGCCTAAAGTTATTTCTATCAATCTTTTAACAGCAACAAATGAGAGCATCACTGCATGTACTGTCTGAACAGCTCCAGGTTTGAAATGATAATTGCTGGATGTCTAAGACTACTTGGTATGTTCTACTCAGTGTTTCGCACAATCATGCTCCTCTCTGAAAGCAGGCTGGAAACTAGTAACATCTCCTCATCAAAGACTTAAGACTGACAGTAACCCTGAGGTTGTCCTGTGTAGTACTTCTTCAAAAGTCCCCCAAACGCAAATGCTGGCCTGTGCTTCAAAGGGTTAAGCTGGGGAAAGGGAGAATAATTTTAGCTTGGTATCCCCCTGTTCCATTACATCAATGAATGAACTCCTCCTACGACATTACGTAACTTGAGCAAACATTTGTGGATTAGAACTGACTGTTCAGTTTGTATTCCTGCATGGATAATCACTTCTTTAAAAGGAAGTATACATCAATAATATTCATGTGGAGCTTTGTAAGAGCTTGGCAAACATTTCTGACAAAACAAAAAACTCAAAACAGAAGGATTACTCATAAAATGCTACATCAACAACTCTTTTGACAGGCATCTGGATTATGCTGCTTTTTAGAAGAGAGAAACAAAGACGTTACTTCCAAGTTTAAATGGAAACAGTGAAATATGCCATTGAAAATATTAGAACGTAAAGCTATTTTTGCAAACTCAAATACAATGAGCAATTATGACAAAGCTTGCCAAGATAATTTACACACACACACAAAAAAAAACCCTTATAAAATACTGCAAGATGTACAGAGATCAGAAGTTAGTAATGAATTTACAGACCTAGAAGATCAGTCATCCAGCATTAATAGTTTAGCAAGTCTCATTTTTTAATTCAAATGGCCTGTAGTTGATACTCTAACCAAAGTTAAAGCATATACACCTCCTCAACGTTGGAAGAAAATGTAGACAGATACTCCACGAGCCCATCCTCAAAGAATGTATTTCAATGTCCTTCCCCATGTTAAACATAGAATTCCATTATCCAGGTAACATTTATTTCTGTGGTATTCTGTAGAAGGCTCACAGCTGGATGACTATGATGATGCAAATAGGGATTTCTAGGTGTATTTAATTTTTATTTCCCAGAAAAAGCTGAAGGAAAACTACTGAGATGTGTGGAGTTCAAAAGAGATATGCAAAACATTCACATGCAAAAAGAGATTGCTGAAAGGACTGCTTATTCAAAGGAATGCAAAGTTTAATGGATTGCAATGTTCAGTTCAAAATTCTTCACTGGAATACTAAGGTTTCTTTGAAGACAAATACATACAGTCTAGTAAAAGGGGTAGATTTCCTTAAAGTGGAACCAGCTTCTTCACAGTTCACTGAAGTCCACTGGCTTTGCTGAAGATTCAATGAAGGTAATAGGCAAGTACATGTGTTGAAAGGTCTTTTATTTCTTTATTGAAGCAAAGGCTAGCAAAGATACCTTCTTCTGAAATGGTCTGAAGGAATCAGGATGAAAAAGCTGAAAAGTTTTAGGACAGCTTGACTAACATTTTCCCAACTCCATTGCTTCACCGAAGCAGCTGGAGAGACTAGCATTCAAAGCACTGAAGCATCTGAGACTGAAAAGACCTCCACTTCTTCGACATCGTGACCAACTTTCTGTGGTTCAATATCTTTTCCAGATTTTTGTTAAAAGTCAATAGAACAAGTAGAAACAGAACAAAACCTGTTGGTTTGCCATTTGCAGATGATCTTTAATAGTAAGTCCTACTCCTCTAGGAAGACTCTCGGGGAGTCAGACAACATAACCAACTGGAGGTGATGTGAAGACAGCCACATCGTGCCTTTTGTAGTGTGGGAGGAATTGCTATGAGGCAGCTGGAGAGCAGCAGGACAGGAACGGGCTGCTGCAAAAGAGCCAGGGCAGTGGCAAAGTAAGTACCTGGTTCTTAGCAAGAGTTTTGTGTCCCTCCTTGTCTTATGTGAAGGGTTGCACAATGCAAAGACAGCCCGAGCAGAGAACAGGAACTGCACTTGGTTCATGATGCACCAATGACAGCAGGGATGAAGGGAAGAACCTAATAGCTCATTCTGTTGAGTCTGATGCTGCAAAATGGGAAGGGAGAGCACAGTATCCCTAGCTCAGGATGAACAGCCTTGCACTGGAAAGGGTGAAAGCAACTGTTTCTCGTAGGATCTGAATTAACACTGCCACATCCCAAGAGAATGTAGCATCTCTAGGCAATATTTAGGTACAAAGTAGTCTGAAAGGTAAAAACACAGCCACGATGATAACACTGCTGCAGTATGGTATGGCCAGAAACACAGTGCAACCCAAAAAGGTTTTCAAAGCTCTAAATGTCTGCCTAGAGGAACCGCAGAATCGCTATCACCAGAAAGGACCTCTAAGATCAAGTCCAACCATTATCAATCTCTACCAAGATACTTCTACACCATATCCCTGAGCACCCTATCTGGACTGCTTCTAGGGGTTAACCTTTGGGTACAAAGGGATTGACAGGAGGCACCTCTGATTCCCCAAATACAGTCTCCATTTTGACTCAGGCTCATTTTGGACTGACAAGTTGACCACAGCAGGGAAAACCCTATTCTCTTCACAGGGACCAACACACTAGTCAGTGACTAGGTAATCCCAGTGGTCCCTTTCTGACCTTAGTCCAACTCTCTTTCATATTACAGGACACAGGACTCAGTTTCTTGCCCTGTTCAGAAAGAAAAAATAAAAATCCTGTCATGATTACCAATTCTAGTGATGCCTTGAGGATGTTGGTGAAAGGTTTTAGTGATTAATTATTCCCGTTGTCAAAATCTATTTGTTTTTTTTCTGTTACAAAGTTTCTTGGCCTTCATTTCTAGACAACTAATCTTGCTGTATTTTATTTCTGAAGGAAGACTTGTCCTTTCTTAAACTTTCCCATGTAGAAATGCTAATCAATTCTTGCCTTCTCTTGGATTAGGGTAATGAATGATTTCAGGCAGTGGCTTAAAGGCATCTCTTCCTAGCCCTTAGGCTACATCATCCATCATCATATATCATTTCTCCCTATCTCCTCAGCCTCCTTGAGGTGGAGACAGACCTGAACACAACATTCTAGGAGTGTCTGCAGTATGGTCAGACCCAGATTTAGCACAGCCTCCCTGAAGTCCTCTTGTGGATGTACACAAAGATTGCCAACACAAGCAACACAACACTTGTGTACTATAAGCTCGTGTTCCCCTGGTGTCAGCTCAGGAGTCAACCAACAGCACTCTCTCCTCCTCTCCATTGACTTCTGAGGGAAGCTAGGACAACTAGT
>NW_008618398.1:0-37674 GCF_000691845.1 Merops nubicus
AAATAAAATAAAATAAAATAAAATATGTAACTCTACAACAAAAGCTTCAAACAACAGCTTTCTATAATGTTAGTATAACGTTTTAGGCTATTGTGAAACAGTGCTATTTCCTTTCTAAGAATTAGTAAGTTAAGATATACCTGGTAGGGAGGTGATTTTTTTTTTTTTACCTCTCTGCCAGCAACGTTCATTTCTCTATTTCAGGTCTCTGACATTGAATAAAACATCTTAAAGAGACAAAAAAAAATCCTGCTGTGCTTTAACTCCAGCCAGCAATTAAGCACCACAAAGCCACTGGCTTGCTCCCCCCACACTGGGAATTGGAAAGGTAACAGTGAGAAAACTCGTGGGCTGAGATAAAGGCAGTTTAATAGGTAAAGCAGGAGCTGTGCATGGAAGCAAAGCACAACAAGGGATTCATTCCCCACTTCCCATCAGCAGGTAGGTGTTCAGCCATCCCCAGGAAGCCAGGCTCCACCACACATACCAGTGACTGGGGAAGACAATCACCATCACTCCAAATGTGTCCCCTCCCACCTTTCTTCTTCTTCCCCCAGCTTTATATGCTGAGCATGACATCACATGGTCTGGAATACCCCTCTGGTCAGTTGGGGTTAGCTTGCCCATCTGTGTCCCCTCCCATTTTCTTGTTCCTCCCCAGCCTGCTCGCTGGTGGGTGGTGTGAGGAGCAGAAAAGGGCTTGACTCTGGGTAAGCACTGCTCAGCAATAGCTGAACTATCCCTGTGCTACCAGCAGTTTCCAGCACAAACCTAAAAGACAGCCCCATACTAACTACCATGAAGAAAGTTAACTCAATCCCAGCCAAAACCAGCACAAATCCTTAGAGGGCTATGCTGATGAACATAACCTTGGCTATGGTGCTCAGCCTCCACGGCCATATTGTATATTTGTTGTGACTTTTCTAAGGAGACTCTGCTGTTTGGGACCACCTGAAAAGGGAATGGAATTAATGGCTTGGTCTGGGGCTTGAAGTTCAACCCAGGGGGGCAGTGGCCTGCACTGACCTCCACCAGGTTCAGCCCTGATTGACCACAGCCATGGCTATCTGCCTTATCAGATCTTCCACTACAGTAAGTGGCTGAGGTTTAATCAGATGCAGGTAGGGGCACAAGACAAGAGGAGCACAAAGTCTGTTTAACAGATCAGTTAACACCTTGTCAGAACTGGAATAAAATAAATAAAATAAAATAATAAAGAAAGCAGTTCAGCTGGAAAACGTTTTTGAGCAACTTTGATTCAGCAACGTGAGGTTAAACTGGACCAAACCTTTGGGTGATGGGGATTTTAATCTCGGATGAGACACCCTAGAGTTTGTTTCCTGTATTGCAGAATCATGGCCTTTAGGCGAGGCAATGAAGTCAGCAATAGGCTGAAGGTCAGAGCAGAACGTGCAGCATGTCAAATGAGTCAGAAAATAAACAGACTCAGGAAGGGCAAATACACAGGCTCCCCAGGCAACACAATAGACTGACCTTCTCAACTTTCCTTCTTCAGCCTACCACGTCACCAGACGTAAACTCGGGCAAGGAGATAAAACAAATGAAAGATGGATCTCAGCAAGTGGTCGAGTTTTCAGCTACTGGCTGCTCAAGCTGCCTTGTGTAACAGAGTGCAGGGATGAAGAAGAAAACAAGCAGTGTATCTGGCCAGCTGTTTCAGCTTTAGTACCAACCTGGAAAATATTAGCAGATGTATTTTCAAATAGTTGAAAAAAAAAAAAAAGAAAAAGGAGGGCAAGGGGAGGAAAACTTGAGGAAACATTTTGCTGTAGATACAGATTTGATAATTTTTTTTAGAAAAAACAATGGGCAATGGATTTATTTTTATGTATTGTACAATGTAAAATAGCCATTAGAGCTAAAGAAAGCCTTTCAGCTGGTTGTCTGCTAACAAAATGTGAATTTGGATTACCTAAACTTATCACAAATACACATCAGGTTCATCAGATTCTCACAGCCAAAAACATTCTCTACAAGCCAATACATTTCATTTCAAGATTTTCAAAACAAAATATTAAGATTCTACTCTCAAAAGGTTTTGAAAACATTTTACTTTTTGTTCAACAACAAATTAAAATGAAACCAAATGCTTAACCTGGAACAGTCCCCCATACCCTTGATTAAACCAGCAAAACAAAACAAAAAAAAACCCCAAAAGTCAATTATTTGCACAGCTGGACTACTAATTAGAAAACAAAGGCTACACAATTGATGTCTGACTAGTGACTACCACATCCTATTCCAATGTGGTCTTTGAATAAGATAAAAGCAAGAAAGACTAAAGCAGCTTTGAGCAACAGCTCTTTAGTTAAAGGCTGGATCTCCCATCGTAGCCCCACATTAGCTAGAGGCTTATATCACTAAAGTTCTGCTGTAAAAGCAGAACACTCTTGTGAACACAAGAGAATTTGTGTAGGTGAAATCACCACTAAGAAGTTAATAACTGTCTTTCCCTCGGAGGAATAAATTCAAGCCAAGCATACAAATATAAGAAGTTTCCTTTATAGACTGGAGATCCAAAGCCAAGAGGTACTGCATGAGGGTTTCAGTACCCTTGAAAACATTCTCCAGCAATAAAAAAGGACCACAGACTAAAAGGAAATAAAGCAAGAGGAAGGAGCTCTTCTGCCCTTATGCTGAGCTGACCCTGGACTGATGACAGCTTCATTTTCCACTTGGCACAGGATGATTTTGGAATGCCCCCAACCGTATGAGAAAGGCTCCCAAAAATCCTGTGGCCCACTTGTGACCTGAAGCAGAGTCCAGCAGTGTGGATGAATCAGATCAGTTAACACCTTGTCAGAACTGGAATAAAATAAATAAAATAAAATAATAAAATAAAATAAAAATAAAAGGAAGAGGGGAAGAGACAGGGGAAGGGAAAAGGTAAGGGAGAAGGGCACACTTCTCCACTTTCTGATTAAAGGATGTTAGCAGAGCAGAGTATTTCACTTGTTCCTTTCCACACTGAAAACTAGACCCCATTTCCCAGTGGCTTTCCTGCACACAGTAAGCTTTTTGTATTTTAAGCACTATGTTCAAGTTAAAAACTGTTTGTTATTTCCAAGGAAACATTAATTTCAACTGTGTAAGTGCCCAAACAAAGAAAGAACAATCATCAACCTAGCTCTGCTCAGTGACCAAAGGGGTGGGGACAGGGAGGGATTGTCTGTAGCTAGATCCTGAACTAGAATAGCCTCAAAGACAGCAGGAGTAGCCCAGGATTTACTGCCATTTATGCAACACGCTGGACTTGACAGTTACTGGTGGCTTGGCAGAGCTTGACTCTGTTTTGCATTCTCTCTTCTGCAGAGGAGTTGGTTCTGCTGTGTTTATAAGTGGGGAAGGAGTTCCCTTCTGTCTGAGGCATTAATACACTAGTTAATTACATCCAGGACAAGCTCTTCTTGCACTAGAGTAGTGGCAAGGCTGCCTGGTAGAACTCAGACATTTTCTAGCACTTAAAAGCCTGAAGCCCAGATCCTATGTACAAGGTGCACTGGTCAAACTGCACCACCTTGGAGAGAATATTTTCTCTTGCACAACAGGAGTGTGTGACGTTCAGCAGCAGAGAATGTTGGTTTTCCCTGAGAGGTAGGGAGTAAACAGCCTTCTGAGAAATGGCATACACCTAATTGCTTATCTGCAAACGAGGTCAGCAGAAGCTTTCCTTAAATTTGAAGTTACAAATGTATTGCTGCCTGAGAAATTCTGAAAGCCTTAGTCATCAATTTTAGGGCAAGATGCATGCAGTTGGCCTCAGGATTCATGCAGTAATTACAAAGGATTACTGCATGAATAAAACTAACGTAAACTCATTACCGAGCTGTTTGTTTCTCTTTTGATACAAGATTATTGTGTTTTGATATGTTATTTTTTGGATTTTTTTTTTTTAAACTCTCAGCTTTTTCTTTGCTTTCAGTAAACTACAATAATTTATTAGTCTAATCTTTTGAAATAGTCTAAGTCTTGCATTTTGTGTTATTGGAAGATCATGATTTCAGATTGTGAGGAATTCACTGTACCAAGACCTCTTTTATCGTAAGTTCAGGTAGAAATGTGATGGCAAATAATATCCCTCAGAGCTGTGTGCAGGTCTTTGCTGCATTCAGCAATGCCACTTGCACAATCAGGGAAGCAGACAACAGCCAACTCTCCACCTCCCTCTCACCTCCCCGGCTCTCTTCCTGCTGCAGCTATTAACTAGCTCCACATGTAGCCAGCTTAGGGCTAGCAGTGACAGAGCCAAGGATCAACCAGTAAGTTCCAGCATCCTGGGCTTTGTTCTAGGGAGTGATACACCTCAGCACTGCACTGAGCTGCACTGCACATCCCCCCTATTCCTGCACTGCAGTGCAAGTTCTGCCTTGCTTTCCTCTGCTATAATATATTAGTTTGTATTTCAAACCATACAAAAATAGCTTACATAGCTTCTGGGCTTGAGGCAGCCTGGCAAATACTCTTATTTTAATAGTGCTGTACCTGTCAGATTTGAATAGTCACTCCATACAGGGGGCAAACAAGTCATATCCCATATGAAATGACTATTGATAATTAAAAGCTCACTACAGGTAACTGAATACACGGAAAAATAACTCCAGACATATGTGATATAAAATCACAACAGCATCTGCAGCCATTACACTTGGTGCCTGACACCAAGTAGTACCTGAAGCTCTGGTTCCACTGATAGTTTTGCCCAGAGCCCAGTACCTTGAATGCTTTTATGCAGACTGGCCTCGACCCTACTAATAAACAGCCCTATAGAAACCTGCTCATCTAGGGGTGGTATTTAGCTGTTGAGACAGGCATCTAATACCACTTGTGTGTCACTGAAGACCTAAGACACTTACGTAGATCTGGCAGATATGGCACAGCAACCCCTACCTTCATGACCAGGCAGAGAGGCTGGACATCTAAGGGCATCCACCATGGCACTCAGCCCTACTTTTAGCTCACTGGCATTGCTCTCTAATACACCTCAGGGGTTATTATTGTCATTTAGGCTGACTTAGGCATTTAGGTTTATCTTTTGCATGTAAAACTTCAGTAAGCAACTCCTACTTTCCAATCCACTTGAGCTAAAAACATACCTAGGTGTGTTTTAAAGGTGTTTATAGTGACTAAGCTGCCACAGATAGATTCTATAGATAATCTGAAAGAAAAGGTTCAGCATTTTCAATGTGCCCCTTAATCTCCTCCTAAAAGTTTTCCCAATTGAATTCACTATCTCCAAGGAGATACTTCACTTAAAAAAATAAATTGGGTGAAATCTTGGACACAGGCTGCAATTTAGTTTCTCAATTTGTATGTGCTGCCTGAATAGCTTTAAGATGTTACAGCCGTCAGTGTCAATTTATTCCAAAGGATTATAATCACACACAAGTCACAAAGATGCCATGCTAAAGCCATGTTGCTATGGGCTTCAGAATATTTTGGGCTGGGGATTTGCTGGTTTAGTACCTCTTTTGTTCATTCTAAAACTGCTGTCATATTTTGAGTCTTACAGAGTAGTGGCTTTGCAAAGTTATGTTTCCTCATAAATTAAACTGCTTAGCAAAAGTGCTTAGTAATGATTTTACATTTTGGCTTAAGCACAAACCTTTTTAAACTGTTGTATTACAGCCTGTACTTCTTGTGGAATTATCAGCTAATTCAAAAGCCTGCTTTTCTAGCTTTCCTTTTAGTTGCAACTTTCATATAGTCCTTCAACAGTTTTGATTCTGCCTCAAATATTTACAGAAAAAAAAAGTCATATTCCTCTGTCACAGGAAGAAAAAAGTGACTCTTAGAATGAACAAGGACCATCATACAAAAAGCAGTCTCTGCACAGATTTTATCAGATCCCACCCAAAAGGAGCTTTAAAAATACAGTGTGGCTCATATATAAATTTAACATAATGCCCAAAATGACAGTAATACTTCTCAGGGGATTTGTGAGAACAAATTCATTAGTATTTGCATGATGCTTTCAGAACAGCCTTTCTCTTCTGCCTTGTGTTGCTGGTTATCTACAAAGAAGGCTACAATGAAAGCATAGGCTTGATCCCTTGAGCATGCAGTATATGTTGCATAAACAAGTGATTTTTACACGTTCAACTATTATGACACATTTCAGAGGAGTTTCAAGCCAGCCTTAAAAATCTACTGTTTTAAATTTGTGTTTTGGTCTGCATAAATACACAGATTAAACAAAAGAAAGAAAGAAAGGGGGAAATGTGATTTAATTCCTCAATGTATATTTACAGAAAGCTAAATTCTCTGAAAACTTTGCCTTACCAAAGTGTTCCTACTCTGAGCACACACTTGAAGAACAGCCTACTGCTACCTCTAGGGTTGTTCACAGTGTAGGTGCTACATCACTAATCTGCTAGGAGTGAATAAAATTGATGTAAGGCCATCCTAACTCAAATTGTCCTTGTTTTTTATGGGATTGCACCTGCACTGTAACATCAACTCTATTTTTAGCATTTAATATGACATTAATACAAATAAATCATATAAGGCATGTTCTTAATGGATTTGTAGCATGCATACATATCCCACACCCCAATGTACTTCCAATTCACATTAATCATAGGAGAATAATACATTGGACAATAAAACACATTTTTGTCAGGTTTGTGCAAGTTTAGATTTGCTCAGCCCAGATCTCCTTTTCCTAGAATCATTCTACCTGATTGATGTTTCAACACTTTCATAAACCATCCCTCCAGCCTGTAAGATTAAGTACATTGCTGCAATCCAGCTTACTATTCCAAGTGACTGCATGTCTGAAACAAATATTAAACTCCATTTTAAGGCAATTTATGTTCCCAGAAAGCTGTATAAAAGCTTTAATTTTCTCTTCATACTTATGCCCTATGAGTCTTGCCACTTTATGCCACTTAAATGAGAGAAATGCAAAATGTAATCTACTCACACAAATCATATAAGGTCTGTGCATCCACACTTAAGGCAACACCCCTCTCCCCACAACAAACCCAATAAAAAACCCTCATCAAAGCAGCTACCTTACTGTTACAGGTATCTTCCTCTCAGTCACATTCCGTCTCTCCCACAACAACTAAATAATGAAGGACCTGATGCAGCATATTCTGAAGCAAAACCTACACTTCCAAAGACTGGGCTCAGCTTTTTCCCCCCTCATCTATCTGCTATCCAGCCTGCATCCATTTGCAGAGTTTAGTTACTGCAGCCTTTCTGGTTTTCTACCTGCAAGGTGCAGATACCCAGCTTGGTGAGAACTCAGGGTGCACATCACAGAGGGATGCTGTGCTGGTCTGGGCCATTCACTAAAATCAAGACATCTACTGGTGTAATGCAGAACATTAAATAAGTTTGATCTCCTCTTCAAGGCACCGTTTGTAAACAGTTTACTATTACCTGTGTAACTGAGATTCCATCTGAGCCTCTGTTATGTTTGTCTTGTACTTGTGAGCATTAAAAATCACAAATGCCAAGAAATGTCCTGGAAGTGTTGCGTACTGAATGCATAAGCAACTTCATGTGTACTTGGACAAATCTAAGTGGGTTGGCTGGCACAGCACCCAGCAACTAAAGGTTGGATCAGCTTCTAGCCAAGAAAAGCTTACCCTAACACCTGCAAGATTTCCTCTCACTGCACCTCACCTGGTAGAATTACTGCTTGTGGATTATAAAGGTCTTGGCTATCGTATAGTCTATTTTCCATGCAGCAAGAAATTTTCTTGACTGGATGTTTGACTGGATCTAGCTTAACAGTGACAATGACCATTTTGAATTATTGTTATTAGGGAGATGAGCCTGCCTATAATTCTAGACCCTAATAGTTGTTCTGTCATCATAACTCTGCACAGACTACTGCAATGTTAACCTATTGTCAGACTAATACCCTATACTTGGAAATTTGGAGGCTGAATATTCTGAGTTCCATGTTTTGTGGCCTAGGATTAAGGTTTCTAATGAACATCTCTAAATAAAGCTGAAATCCCAGATGTGCACGTATCTTTGAAGACAGCTGACCCAAGTGCAAATCTATGTATGACTCAGATTCCACTGATTACTAATTGTCAAGAAACCCTGGCCACATTGAGATCAATGGCAAAATTGAAATAATTGCTTTTAGCTTCATTTTGGTTTATATCTTAGGGTCATATACAGGCATGACAGTTTGGTATGTCTTAGAGGTTCATAACAGGCATCAAAATGCAAAGACCCAGTCTCATGCTTCATATAAAGAATACTCATCTATTTTGTTGTGAATTTAAAAGGATTTGTGTATGATTTTTAACACAAAAATTACTCACACGGTACTGTTGTCACTGAAATATCAACACTAGATTTCACAGTATTTACTCAGGCACTCAGTGAACAAAATAGGAAAGACAACAGTCACATAACTCATTTTGAGGCTATTATTTCATTTAGTCTAAAAAGGAGGAACAGGGCAGAACCAACTGTCAATCAAAGTCTTCCATATCAGGGTTTTCAAAAATGAAAAAAAAAACTGGTCACAAAAATTGAGCACATTTCAGGTTTACTGAAATGCAGTCATACAGGCCAAGACAAAGAGGTTCTTCAGTGCTCTGAAACAATGTTTGTATAAATTAGTTAGTGATCCATATTACTCAGTTGTATCATTTTATTTTATTGAACACATTAATGTGAAATTAAGACCCACATGTTCATTGTGCACAGCCTGATTGCTCTTCCAGCAGAGGAGAAATAAAAAGTAATTAGAAGAATAGCTGACTGAATGGATTTAAAATTTTACTGAGACCTCTGGCTTATATAATGCCTGCATTAAATGTTACTCATCTGAATGTTTCGCTCACCTCATTCCTTTTTTCAGAAAGAGACAGAATGAATGCACCAGCTTTTTAAGTATGATTAACCCTATATTATCATCAAAAAGAAAGTCAAAAATAAGTAGAATACATACTGCAGCAAAACAGGCTATCATAAAATACTGCCCCAGGACTATAGCACCACAGCCTAAGTCAGTCAACAGCAAACAAGAAAGTATGCTTTGGATGTTTGATCTATCCTTTTCTCATTAAGATGGAGGTGACCTCATTCTTATTTCCGCACACTCATGAAATACTTCTAATTTCACAGTCAAGCAATGATCTCACAAAAGCCAAGAAATGATTGCTTAATCTTGATAGATCCAGGTCAATACATTTTAAAACAACATGTTATGTTACTACATTATTAATTTAAAGAAAAATATTTAATGCTGCTTTCATTGATTTGTTATTATGTCAGCAACGTAACTGTGTAACAATATTATCCAATATAGACATGCAGCTTTCTGGGCTGTCTTTTTTTTTTTAAAAAAAAAAAAAAATCCATTTTTCTGAGTCTCTCTTCCTGATTTGATTTTGACCTACAAGTCCTGAAAGCTTAGGGTCAAGTTTCACCAAATTTTCCCTTGCACCATTGGATGTAGTGGAGCTTTGCCAGTCTGTATCAGTAGCTCTCCATCCTCCACTTCCCAGTGAGAAACTGAAAGCAAATGAAGTTATGCATTAAAATTCCATTCTATGGGGAGAATTTCATCATGAACAGATGTAAATGCTGCTTCTTTTTAATGAAGATAGGCCTGCACAGTTTAAATCAGCATACAGTGAGCATACTAGTCCGATAAGGTCTAAGTTATAGCAGTAGATTTGTCCTTCACTCTGGAAGAAGATAAGACACTGACTCCTGCACTGGTACCACAGGTACACTGCTGTTCTTCTTTTCCTTCCAGTTGAGAAACTACAAGCTCATTGTAGTCATCAATCAAATCTCCCAAGAGGAAAGAAGATGTAGCACTGCTTCTATTTCACAAAGGGATAACCAAGGAAAAATGGCTTTCCTGAAGTATGAGTGGCCATGACAGAGTGGGAAAAAAACCTCAAATTTCCAGTCTTTAAACACAGAAATTATCTTTTGATACTGCTCAAGAAATGACAAGAAAACACATTGAAAAGGAAAAACACAAGACAAACATATTTTCCTCCCTTGAAACAGGGACCTTCCTGTGGATTAAGAATTAGGAAAGAACACCAGCCCTTAGAAGCAATATCCATCTTGGAACTGTATTTGTTTCAGTGAAGAATTGGCCAGGAATGTCTTGTCCCCATTACTGATAAGAAATCTGCATCATGGATTGCAATTGTTTGTTGACTTTTGCCCCAGTAGTCCAAATTTTCTCATTTCAGTTTGAATCAGCTATTATACTGCCAAGAAGGCAAAATCACATAGCTGTTACTCGCAGTAGGAGAAAAAAACCCAAACCACATAAAACCTTGCACAATGAAGGATTTTGAAATGCTGTTTCCCATTGTCCCATTCAACCTATTTCAGAGCCAACAGCATCAGAAAGATTTAGAGAGCTGAGGAAAAAGGGAAAAATAGGTGCTGCTTTTAAAGGCTTTTTCAAACACAGTGTTGTAATTGGAATCAACAGTATAGTCCAGCAATTCTGTCTTACTGATAAAAAACATGTGTGGAAATATCCTTCTCCAGGAGGACCAGATGTCCAAGGCAGTCAAGGATTTGCAAGAAATTGCCCCCATCTGCCTCTGTATCTCAATTTTCCTAACCTATTGTGCAGCAGTCATTTTCCAGCATAGCTCTAGCACCCAGAGGAGATCTGCAGCAATTTTTAATAAAGCCTCTTAACAGCTGATGCTGGACTGTGGAAAGAGCTTCTTTCTTCCTATATCTCCATCCTTTTTATTTTTTTTAATCTATCACTAGCCTTATACAACAACCTCCTCAGGGTTTCTGGGAAGAAGCAGTTTATTTTTTCATACATTGTACCACCACAAAATTAGTGCCCTTCATATTGATGAATTGTGAGGTTGTTAATTGACAAAGAGGACTACAATCTCAGTGAGTGGCCCCTTTACAGGCTTGACCAGAGAGGTTTAAACACTAGGACTCAATTATTGACACCATCCTGCTGCTGACAATTACCATCCACTCAACTACAGTTAGCCCAGATAGCTTTGTCAGCGTGTTTTTTAATGGTGGGATTCTAATAAGAACTTCAGATAACATTTGCCACTCATTCCAATATCCTATCACTTTCCCTTTTCTACTTTGAGCCTTATTTATGCATGTTGGTGATGGCGTAACCCATAGATAGGACTTTTTCAGCTTGAAAATTAGATACTGTCATACATGTCAGAGAAGATCAAATGAAGCTTTCCAATATACTGCCCCAGAGGTATTAACTTCTTAGAGTGTCTCCCCTTTTCCCAAAGGATTGAAATAATCTGCCCAGAAAACATGAGCCTGGCAGTCAGCTCCAACTGTTTTAGTAGAAGACTGGGGGAGATCCTGATATTATTTAATAACTGTAGCTTCTGGCAAGGGTTTAATATGCACATTTAAGCACTGTATTTAGCTCCATTTGTCTGCATGCTAGATTGGATCTGTGGGGCACTGAAAGTACAGCACAAAATGTGGTTATGTTTCCTCTGAGAAATTCTCACTCTCTCTGCATCCAGCCTTAACTAAGAATCATTATTTTTCACCTGAGGCAGGTTCTCCTTTGCAAACCTAACAATTGTACAGTTGTAAATAAAGAAACAGAAATAATCAGTGGTGCAAGTAATACAACAGCCCTTTAACTATCAAAATGTCATCTGAAGGCTGCTGTTTTCTCCACTTGTAGCTCCACAGGGTTATAATTTACTTCGGAAATTTGGTTACAACAGATGAGAGCAGAGGTTTCTCAAACTAAGCCAACTGAATCCTTTTCAAATAGCAATCCTAGATATTATTCTACAGACCACATATGGCAAAGAGAACACTAGCATGAAAGATGAACAACCCAGTAACAAAAGATCTGCCTATATGAAGCAATTTGTCTCTATATTTAATGACTGTAGGTGTGAGATAAGTTATGACTTGGAGTTCAGTAGAGTGTAATGTCATGAAGGAATTCTGTAATGCAGCTATTCCTGTGCTACAATTACCCATTTTTTCCACTGTGAGTCTTGCAACAAAAAGAAACGTTATCACCTTAAAATGCCCCCAAGAGGATTTTATATCACACCTACAACCTGGTTTAGAAATGCAGAGCAATATGTTTTCTGCATAAAACAGTATATCACAAGTCTAGCAGCAAGAATAAACCTGAATCAGATGATAACTGGGGTTGTCAGGAAATATCCCTTCTCTCCACAGATGGGCAGAAGATGACTAAAGTCACCTCTCCCACCTATGCCTGCTTCTCTTACATGTGCACTCAAACACAGAAAAAGTGCTTATGAGAGCTACTTCAGACAGGTATCATAAATCAGCAAAACCCACTAGTCCTTCCAGCACCACAGAGACTGATAAATTTAGAGCCAGGAGTGTCACAGACAGTGTTCAGTGTACCAGGAACAGAAGTGCAGAGCATATTTCTATATTGACTAGTTGCTGTGCTGGGTCATATATGTCGAATAAGTCAAAATACTCAAATTTACATGTTGCTCACACATTAAATAAGGTAGATTCACAGGACTGCTTTTGATCTGTAGCAGAGTTCATAATTGCCTCATAACAGAGAAGACATCAGTAGAAGATCTGGGGTAAGAAGGCTACTATGAGCACAAGAAACACACCAGCAGCATCAGTCCCAGCTCCAGCCTGTACTCAAGAACTGGACTTACTACCTGCAGCCCAATGAGGCACCTCTGCAATGCATGCATTAGCACCTCCCTGCACAGGAGGCCACAGCAAGCTGGAAGAGGGGAATTGACCCTCTTGCCTCTCTCAAAACAACCAGAAAAGACCAAGCATTGGGTTCGAGACCTCCAAACAAGAAAAGAAAAAAAAAAAAAAGCAAAAGAAAAACGAAACAAACAAACAAAAACAAACCACCTGAAAACAAAACAAAATAAAACAAAACAAAACAAACAAACAAACAAAACAAACACCACCAACACAAATAAAGCTTCAACTAAATTCCACACTCAGCTTTGTCTTGGATACTAATGCTAAGGAGGAACACTAGAAGAAAGAAATGAGTTGATTCACTTAAAATACGTGTTGGAATCAATGCATCAATAAACACAGGGAAATAATTTTGTTAGCATGAAGTCTGGAAAAATGTATGGGTATTGATTTAAAGGGAAGAAAAACGCTGATCTTTATGTCATTTGTGTTTGTGTTTCTTCAACAGTCTTCACACCTGAAAAATGATACAAAAATGCATACTTTAAAAAAATACATCCATACTAACCACTTACTAGCATACTTACAAATACTGTTAAGACTCTTCTATTTATCTTCAGGTTTTAAAAACAGCCTTAACTAAAAGGCATGCAGATATTATTTTCAGAGAAAACTAATCTTATTTATATACAGTTAATTGCAAATGTAAAAGAAAACATTCTCTCTTTTCTGCATGAATTGAAGACATCTGGATTATTTTATCCTCCTGTCATTGTCTGGCTGTGATATTGAATACATGAGTGGGGGGAGTGCCAGAAATTAATTCAATTCTAAAACTTGCATTATATTAACAAACTGGGGGGTGAGGGGGAAAGGCACATAAATCATTATTCCCTTTTTACATCCCATTTCTCCACCCCCTGCTTTCATAAGTGAAATGTCAGACTTCTTATTCCTAAGTTATCAGAGAGGTTTTAAGCGTTTCTGCTTACAAGAATTCTACTATAGTTTTGAAGCCTTGTTGTACCTTGAGTTTGGCTGAAAAAAAGTTGTGTTTTCAAAGGGTTAACTTCTGGAACACGCTATAAAAGGCAGCAGTAAAAGCTGCAACCCTGTTCAAAAGGAGACTAGCACTTAGAAAGGAGAAAAAAAATAAACAAACCACTGTAGAGTAGAAACACAAGCTTATAGAGGCCTTGAAAGAAAACTGACCTGCTCCTATTCCAGGATATGAGTATACAATTCCAATTAAATTACACCTTTATTATTCTTAACTCTGGCTCATTTATTTAGTTATTATTTATTAAACTTATATTTTATTGATTGGTTAGCATCAGTCACAATTCTCTCTACTTCTCCTTGCAGTTTATACTTTCTGTGCACTGACCCTCCCGCTTGATCAAAGTGTTTTTTCCATCAAAATAATCCTGTTTATTCCTCAGCTATTCTAAAGCCAAGTTTTAAATATGTACCCCACAAGAATAATACACAGACATAATATTGGTTATACTGTTTGAATTGTAAAAAAAAAAAACAAATAAACTTTTTTTTTTTAATGTTGTTGTTTTGTTTTGATTTTTTTTTTTCTGACACAGAAAAGTAACCAGCTCGAACATATCACTTGTTTGTAATTTTCGTCCAATAGTTGTTAGGCATTTTCCTGGCAATGAAGTTTTAAGAAAATAAATCTCAATCTGCTCAAGGTCAGGTTTATGGTTAACTTTGTCCAGACTTCACAGGGCTGGTGAAGCAGGAGGCAGCTGCAGTTACTGTTGAGGCAACCCCAAAATACAGATATTCTGACTTTATATCAGAGACAGCAGATTCCTGTGGGCAAGACTCTTCAAAATAATAAGCATCAAGAAAGTAGCGGTTTCCAGAGTTTGTGAAAATGTGCAATAATTTGTGGATTTGTCTCCAGTTTTCCCCTGTTCTTGTGGAAAAGAATATACAGTTGGGAATAGACTTTGAACAACATTTCTATGTAGGTATATGGATTTGTCAGAGAAAATCAGGAACACATTACTATTAGGCACCAAGAAATATTTTGCCCCATGTTCAGTACTTTGTTTCGATTTAATAAAAAAATCATCAAGTGGATATGACTTAGAAATTTGCACACCAGTTTAGGTGACCAAAGAAACCATTCTGCCATGTGCAGGGTCAGTCCCTGTCCTCCCTCCTGCATGACAGGAATTCTTTCACTAACAGGCATCCACATCAT
This sequence comes from Merops nubicus, assembly GCF_000691845.1. Taxonomy (NCBI): domain Eukaryota; kingdom Metazoa; phylum Chordata; class Aves; order Coraciiformes; family Meropidae; genus Merops; species Merops nubicus. The sequence goes on from NW_008618398.1 coordinate 14,888, forward strand.
TTCAATGAAAGTCACTATGGTGATTTCCTTAAGAACACCCCCCAATATCCTGCTTCAGGGTTTTCCAGGTCCAATACAACCTGCCTATTTGATGTCTTCCACTTGGCTCTTCCCATAGTCTTTAATGCAATCTTACCAGGCTCCTGCCTTTGTGCCTTACCCATAATGGCTGTTCTGTGCCCATTAAGCTATCTTATTTCCCCTAAAACTTCATCTGACCCAGAAAGGAGAAAAGAGAAGTTTATTTTGTTTTTGTTTTTGTTTTTTTTTGACCTACAATACATGATTTGAGAAAAGAATAAAAAAAGTGTGGAAGTTAAGGCTTATGCCTCAGATTTTCCAAGGTATTTGGGCTTGTGAACTTTATTTCTATTAGAATGAGACTCCTCAGAGGTACTCACTCACTTTGTAATGGCCTCATTCCTAGTTTAGTAAACACAAGATTGGTTTAGTTAGTTTTGTAAGTCACAGCAACGGAATAAAATTGTCACATACTTGTCGGCAGCATACAGCCAAACAGTAAAAGTTCAAGTGACTCAGCCAAAGCTAGGCAGAGTTTGTATGCAATTAATTACAAGTTAGAAACATAAGGAACTTTGGGAAAAAAATAGCAGGCAAAGAAATAACAATATTCTGAAAACAAAAAGCTAAATCACAACAATCTGAGAGCAAATACTGAAAAATCAGTCAGGGAAAAAAAATATATTTGGCTGAATTATTGAAATTCCCAAATTTGTAGGCACAGCAGAAACTATTTTCCTGGTATATTCCAGGCAGGGAGAAATGAAAAGCCAGAGAAAGAAAAAAGAGTAAGTGGAGAGTATGACATAACCCTGTTAAGAACAAAAGGAGCCCCAGAATTCTTGCGTGATCAAAAGCTTTACTCCTTTGAAAATTCTTTCAAGCAAAAAAAACCAAAACAACATCTTTTAGGTTCTTTATCACTTTTGGACATTGGTCTTCTTCAGAAAACAGACAAGAAGAGAACTCAAAGAAAGATTTTTGCTGATCAGCAGGCAAAAAAAAGTGAGTGCTTGTATGCTAGTAGCTGTACGCTTGTAACAGCCTGGGCTTTGGATTTGCAAATGGGAAATGAGAACACTTATATGGGAAAGAATTCTGCCCAAATAAATCCAGGAAAGAATAAAGGAAAGGCAGAGGATTCTCATATATACTCATTTATATTTTATCCTCACAATTCTAATATTTTTATCTTATCATTGTAAGGATCTCCAGAGCTGCAGGCATTTATTGCTAGGAATGAACAATCAAATTCAGTTTATATGAAGGTAACTTGAAAGTCACCTCAATGACTGTCAAGCAGTTTTGAACTTCAGAAGATGCAGTTATTTCATGTCTGGTGGGGATTTGATTTGTTTATTCAAACTTTTCACTTGTTTATTGAAACGTTTCTCTGTGCCTTAAAACTAACGTCCTAAAACTCTGCAAAAATCCATATTATATTAGTATTTCTGATTCATCCATAGCCAAAAATTGATAGCAATCTCATTTTTTAAGTATTTTTCTCCCATTACACCCCACCTACCTTTTTTTTTTTTTAATCAGTTGTCAGAAGAACATCCAACAGACAAGGCAATGGCCTGGAAATGCATAGTCACAAAAGACACATCACTAGTTGTTTTTACAGCTCAAATGTTAAAAGAATGTCTGTGTTTCCTTAATGGTTTGCTCTGGGCATTAACATAGAGTACAGGGCATCTCATCCTGCATCTCGATTGCTAATAAAGCACCAGTTTTTCATATTTTTTTTCATTAGTTATAAACCCTCCACAAATAAAAGTCACAAGTAAAAACTACAGATAAGCAGACCCTGGTAAAAGCTGATAACTGTGTATTATGGAGTATTTTGCTAGGCATAAACATAATTTGTACATGCAAACAGATGTATTTCAGGAAAGTTAGCATTACATGCACAGATTCCAGTTCAAAAAGTCAGTGCCCAGTGAAAGCAAACTTGGCATGATCTACGTGTCACACCCATCAATTTTTGTACCACTTTGAACTGGTGTCCTCACAGTGTGAATGAACTCATTGTATTTAGATGCTGCTTTTGTTAACGGTGACACGTCAACTCTTCACATTTAGATCAAGTATGGCTTCTTTCAAAGCAGGTCTATGGTTCTGGTCTTCATTTGAGCTAAAGCTGCAGTGAACCTTAGAGCTATGTGCCCTTCAGCTTTGAGTTTAAGTTCTAATCAAAAGCTGAAGAGGTATGACTGGCTCCAGGATTTGAATCCAATCCACATGATTTCAGTATGTTCTGACTGGAGATTCTGGATTTTGGTCTATTTTCCTCCTCCTTGTGCCAAAGTTTTGACACATTGACAAATATCAGGGACATACTGAGGCTCCACATATGGAGGAAAACCAGGGACAGATGGGAGGAGTTCCAGTACAAATTGCTGAGCAAGAAGTAATGCTTAATAAGATATAATGCATTTATCTATAATACTGTACTTTTTATCCTTTTCATCCCAAATGAATATACGTCACAAGATGCATTTTATAACTTCCTCTTCATTTACTTGTTTGTTTCTTTATCTTGGTTAGCAAAATAAAAATTTCATGTTGTTGTGGTGTTTTGATTTATTTTCTAAAAGGAGAGCCCTCTTGTTGACCTAAGTCACTGATACATACATCCGTGAGATATAACATCATAGCAGCTGAGTAAGATATATGAAGGGTGTGTGCATATTCCAAACCATTTATATGAACATATGGGTGTATGTGCATTTTGCATATGGAACAAAAAACATCAAGATCTACTGCTTTCAGACTGGCCATTTACTTAAGGAGCCTGATTATAATGGAGCTACTCCAAGGCATAAAGAGAGAGCAGAAAAAAAGCCAATTATGCTTTCCTGACTTTTTGTTTTCTAGATTTTACCCTCTTTGGTCAGTGAAATGAAATTGCATTTCCTATCTTTCAGCTTCCATCTAGTGTTTCTATCAAAGGAAGCAGATACTTCGTATTGTCCAAAAAAAAAAAAAGATTAATGTCGACTCATATGGAAAAATTTCTCTCTTGCTATTTCCCTCCATGTGCAGAATTACCTTATTCACTATTTCCATGTTTGAACAGCCCCTTTAATGTCATATCCAAGCAAATCAAAAAAGGCTATAACAATCACTCCTTACTCTCCTAGCTTATAAGAGGCACAGCTTAACTCATTTGTAGCACACTTTCATTTGCTTGACATTCTGTGTAGTGAGACTGCTCAGAAGAGAAAATTGAAATAAAGAGAATGGATTTGTATGAGAGAGCAGGGGCAGAAGTGGCTCACTAAAACTCAAAGCATCAAGTGCTGTGACAGCTGCTGCTGTAACAGAATTGCAAACCCTGGATCACCATGAGGTTGTGCATCTGCACTGAATTTCCTGGGTTACTGTAACTTATTACAAGGATGTGCTTTGATGTGTCCCACATAAATGTCCTCACCACCACACCCTCTTCCTTTCCCTCCACTCTCCACCTACCCCTGGCCCTAGGACCCCACGGCCCACAGCAATGTCATGCTGCATGCCTTCCTGCTCACATGAGCAGCAGTTGTCAGAGAAATGAATCCAAAAGAAACAGTCAATAAAAACAGAAACAGCTGTAACAATTTTACATGGCATGGTTCTGATTTCTGGGTATATCCTCCACACACATGCTTTCTTTTTCTCTTTTCTTTTACCTTTCCCAAGAACCAGGATTTCATATCATGTTGTGGAAAAACAGCCATCAGGAAGTGGACAACGCAGCAGAGAAGTTCTGCTCACAGATTTTGTCATTCAGAAACTGATGTTGCTTAGACAACTTTTTATTTTTAAAAGAAGTGACAAAAAAAGGAAACAGATGGGTAGAGAGAAATAAAAATATTGTGGGCAGTATAAAGCAACTAAAAGTTCTACAGGCAGGTCTAGATTTTTGCATAAAGAGGTATGACAATGTTTCAAAATCTGCTGTCTCTGCATCCTCAGTTCTGCCCCACGTCAACCCTCCAACAGGAGAGGCTATATTTTTTGGTGCTTGGCCTGCACTTCTTTTTGTGAGAAGCTTCTAAACACACTTTACTGAGACGCTGTCGTTTATGGTGACACAAGGAGCCTCAGAGTCATCCTGCTTGGTTTTAGACAATGAACTGTGGCACCTAATCGAGGATCCTCTGTTACCACAGTTAGATGGGCTCTGGAGACATCACCCTCCACTGAATGTAGAAAGACCCCAGAGCACTTTCCTTAAGAAGGAAGTAAGTACGAAATTTGAAAGGTATCATTAAAAACTTAGCAAATCTTGCAGTTTAGCTGGTGCTTTTCAGCCTAGGAAAACATGACTGACCCTGTCACAGCAGACAGGGTAATGTCTGGATTAGTTGTCACAGCCAGGATAGACTATTTGCTGGCATGGATTTCAGTTCACAGCAGCCATTTCAGAAAAGTACCCAGAATACCTACACTTCTCTCTGATTGCACTGCAGACTGATCATAAAACTTTATAACTGTCTTGAGTATTTATCTAACATCAGACTGCACAGTGAACTCACAGGATTTATACAAGATCAACTTGCAAAATCCCTCCTTTATTCTACCCAGAAATCCATTTTCCCAGTGTAGGAATGTAAAACAAGACAAAAAGATAAATCAAAAACATCCCTACTATATTTTCAAGGTTCTAAGCAAAAGAGGAAAAAGAAAAAAAAAAAAAAACAAAGCTAAACAAAACCTGTTTGAAGCTGTCTGACTTGCTTAAAGGTTTTAGCTGATGGAAAAAAATAAAGAAATAGTGAACAGCTGGAGTGATGACATGTACCTATTTTTCCTAAATGTGAAAATAATCTCAGGAGAAACAAAAGGTCTGAATTCAGTTCCTCACTCCTAAACCTACAATTCCCAGCAGACCACCCCAAATACTGTGTCAATAGGGCATCCCAGAAGGGTTTTCTAACCAGCAAGGGTATCACATCTTCCAGATGAGCAGCCACATTATATTATCCTCTAAACTAATTTTAACATGATAATACAGCCATATCTTTTAGCCTTATCATCAAGATACTCTTACAGGTGAGTCCCTCCTTCAGACTCACATTCTTAACCAGTGGCAGAAAGGACCTAAAGCCAGACCTCCACAATGCTTACTTCCTTAACCCCTGGACTTCAGAGGGGAATAAATTAAAATGCCATCTATTCTTCAGTTAGGAGGTCTTTTACAGTTAGTAAAAATGCTTGGAAGCAAAATGAAAAGCTGGACTTTTAGTATTAATTTTAAAATATATACAAAAGTTTAGCTGAAAGTTATAAGCTTAACATAGGAAGAATCAGGAAGGATGCTAATATGCCCAAGGACCACCTAATTCATTTGAGTAAATTTAAATACCTGTGGAGCATCAAACTGCACACAACACAGTTTGAGTGTGCATAAGTACTCCAAAAATGTGGGCTAAACCTTTGTGGTCTGGAGGTGTCATGGGAGTAGCTTTCCTTTCAGGTCACATTACACCTCCATTTCTCTTTCAGTTAGAATCCAGGATGCTCAAGAGACCATAAGGTGAAGAACAAACCAGCTCTTTTCAACTCTTTCCATTAGGGTCAATTTAAGCTTTAGACAAATGTGGGTCATCTCACTTTACCTAAACTTCCAGCAGTATAATTGAGAATTGTGCCCAGATTCTGCCCATAGATAATTAACTAAGTCACATATGTTCGAATGAAAACAGAATTTGTGTCAGTATTTCCAAAACCTGCATTTCACATTAAGTATTTTTTAAACCAAAAGTGTCCCTGTTGTGTTTCCTACTTCCAAGGTTTTTTCAGCTGTGTCACTGAAGCCAAATATGGTGTCTCTCAATAAATCAGCCATACTTCAGGCTCTTATAATTGCATTACATTACTTCATCTTTCCTTAAAAATAATACTAATGTGGGCTATTTTCTGCTCAAACCATTTGCATGTAACTAATGGGTTCAATATGTCTGCACTTTGCTGCTATACCCAAGGAGTTTAAAAGTACAATATTTGGGGCACACGAACACCTGACATGCTAAATCTGCCAGGCCTCCTCAGGTACCCCATGGTCAGGCAGCTACCCTTACAGATTCTATGGTATTTACAGAAAGAGTGAGGAATAATGCTGGCATTTCAACCAAATACCTTTAACAACAATATTTAATAGAAGAAATTTAGGATAGAGAGTAGGAGTTACCTAAAATTAACCTGGAATACAAACTCCTAGCTTAAACGTTTTGTTAATGTAACCATCAGGCACAACCTACTCACTCACAAAGGTCAAAACAGAGAAGTGGTTGCATGGGTCCCTGGAGTCCCTGGAACTGCAGTGTCCTATTCAAGGCTGAGCGTCACCACCAGGAGCTCACTTCTGTAGATGCCAAATCAGAACAGACAACGCAGTTTCATGCTGCTTGTGCTCTGATTCAAAACAACCTCAACATTCCACAGTGCTAGCACATAAAACAAGGACAGTGAGAAGAGCTGGGCTGTGGGTTGCTATGAAACACAGGCAGTGCATAGGCAATTGAGATGTGAAGAGATGTTCCAAGAGGAGAACCCAAGCTTGGACTGTGGTACCCTGCACGTCTAGGTAAAATAAACTGCTTTCACAAGGTCGCTACCATGTTCCCTTGGTTGTTTTTTTTTTCAGTATAGTTTCATGAGTTTGGCAGCATGAGATAAGGGATAAATGGTTAGAACAGAAATTGTCACAGTTCCTACACTCACTAAGACTCAACCACTTTTTGGGTTTGCACTCCCCACACAATAGTGCAGCTTCATTGGCACATCCTTTGTGGAGAAGAATCTCTGCAGCCAGTTGTAAATGTTAACCTCCTGTGCTGGGGGAATAATTGAATTGCAGCCCTCAAGGGGGTCAAACTTACATTAGTCTGAGTTTGTTCCCAATGTACATTCATAAATACTGCCATATTGCCTTTGAAAGATAAAACACACCTCTGGAGCAGGAGGAGCTAGAGCCTCAAGAAGCTAACCTGGAGATCCAGGAAGCATTTCAGCTCTGGCAAGCCATCACCAATATAACTCCTTCTTTTAGAATCTACTAAAAAAGTGGGGGTTTTTTATATAGCACACAGATCAGAGCCTAACAGTAACAACAAATTCTCATGTATGTAAAATGAGCAGGATTCAGCCAAATAATGAATAAGTATGGCAGCCCATGGTTACTTCTTGCATGCCAAGTTGGACAGGTACATGATCTATGCTCACTCTCTAGGCCTGGTTTGATGTCTTCTAAAATTGACTAAGAGCTAGCCATCCAGCTCAAGCTAGTTCTCTAAAATACACCTCTGTCAGAGGGAGGGAGGAAGCAAGGGAAATCTCCACAGAACTCAACCCACCGTGAGACATCTCTGAGACAATAGGGTGCACTGTCCCCTGAGTGTGCCTTGTGAGCATTACAGATAAGTCAGACTTCCTTGGAGGAGATAGCCAATTCCAAAATTGACAAAATGAATGAGCAGACAGCAAAATGGTGCTGCAATTGCAAAACGGAGAAGCAAAAATTTGTGCAAGAATTACTCTGTCTCATTTGACTAACTATAACATTGAAAGATGTGGCCTTTGGCATGAGCTACTAACCACGTACACAAGGTTCAGGAGCTCTTGTGCTTTGCCCATTTTGAAGCCTACAGTAGCACTCTGACTGTGCTATTATAGTAGATAATTCAAGCTTGTCACCTTCCCAGCCTGCAATCAACACCACTTCACTTTGTAGGCATCTGTTCAGGGATGCAGGGAGAAGTTTTTAGTCACTATGGTTTTTTTTTTTTCACAGCTTTCTTAAGTTTTATGGCCAAAACACAAACAAGTTGGTATGTTTACTGCTGTAGCCTCAGTTGTTGACAATTGAGTGGATTTTTGAGCACATCTTTGTTAATCAAAGATATGTATGTTTAGATAAAATCACATTCTGCAAATGTGTTCCTGAGGCCATCCAGTAACAGAGATTGGAAAAACAGCCTGATGCCTTGTACACGTTTGGACAAAGATGCTCTTTTCACATAAGAATCTAATAAAATGTGAAAGGCAGCTCTGTGTATATTCCTGTAAAAGTAACAGTGGCAGGAGGAATGGGAGATGTTCATTCCTCTCAGGGAGGGCCCCTCGATCTTTAGACTGCTTTTGACCTTCAGTGAAACCCGAGCAGACAAGATCACCCTTACTACTCTACTGCAGATGGGAATCAGCTCAGCCTTGGACGACTGTGTCTTACAAGTCTGTCAAGTAGTGGCTGTTTGGAAGGATAGTTCAAAGTAGTTGAAAAAGATTTGAAATGTCTCATTGAAACACCTTGAGGAATATTCATTAGAGAGGGAGACTTTTAGGAAAGACCCAGAGATTTCTGTGAGAAAGTCTCCTTTTCAGCTGCATGAGACTTGGCAGCTGCACTCCTATAACTTTCCCTGCCAAAGATAATAAACAAATAATATTACTTCTGCCTAAAACGGTAGAGAAATCTTCTGTTCAACAATGAGATTTCCTTCAAAAACTAAGGAACAGCTCACAGGGCAAGAAATCTTTAGCTATATTTCAAGTCATTATCATGTTCTTCAGGATTGCTAAGTGACATTCTCCCTCTGACTTTGAGAATGTCCTCTCTCCCTCACGGCCACTGAGAATTTCTGAAGTGCTTTCACCAGCTCTCCCAAGATTATCTGCGCCTGTGCCCTGGCTTCTGACAGCATTCCCTCCATTATGCATCACATTAGCCCAAACGTGTTTACCTTCAGGGCAAGGTGTAAGGTTCATCTATTCACTCAGGTCTATGCTAGTGGAATGAACACAAGGCCTTGACTGTGGGTTTGCTTATACAAGGAAAGCAGGGTGTGAATTTACAAGCTACAGTGTGAATTTACACCATGCTGGCTGCTCCCTGCGTGTGTACTTTTACATGCAGTTGAGGAAGCCACTTCATACAAAGGAACTCTTAGTGTGCACTCTCAATGTCCATTGAGTGCAGAGCAACTAATGCAACATCATTCCATGTCTTAGTTTACTGCTGGTAATTTACCTGTATAGACAGGCCTCTGCGTTGTGGATTTGCCCAGTTTCTAGAAAGCAATAGCCAACAGTTGAAACAGTCAGCTTTCTGTAACATCTCAAGAGGAATAAAGGTTACCCAAAAGAAAATATGCTTCCTTTCATTAAAAATTGTGTTTTTGCTATTATACATGTAGTTAGGTTGCCACTGTCAGAAGTGCCATAATTAATTTGCCATCTAAACAAGTTTTACTGAAGAAGCAATTGTTCTGGTTTGCACACACCAGGTGGCATAAAAATATCTGGGAGTCCTCCTCACTTGTACAGCAGTATTTCTCTACCCGAGGAAAGTGCACATTCCAAGAATTAGCAAGCAAGCTGACACACAAGATGTCAAACATATTCAGTCCTCTGTGAGCTCAGAACAATTAGCTTGTTGGCATATCTTAAAACGTACAGGTACCTGAGTACCTCTCTGGTCAAATGCTCACCTGGTGTAACTTAACAGAGTTGCATCTGCTGCAACAGCTGTCTACCAGTTTAAACTACAGCCTTGTTTATTTCCCAGAGGGAATAGCAAGGTAGGCTATGCTTGCTTTTCATGAAAACATTTTGTTGCTAGAGCCCAAGTGAAGATGTCTGTTCTTTGAAATAGACTGCATCAGAAAGAAATCATCTCCCACTCCCATGTAATTAATTCTAAATTCTTAATAGGTCAACGTCCACTTCCGGGTCTTCTAAGTGCACGTTGTCTCGTCTATGTTTGTCTTCAAAATCATAAATTCCTCAGGGTATGCTCAGTCCTTATCTGTGTCTTGTTCAGTGCCAATCACATCATCAGAGATTAGCAACTAATTCTTACTACTAACAATAATAAATAATATCTGGAAAGACATTTCCACACTTGCTTTTTGCCTTCAAAGCATGGCACAAGAGGAGATGGCTTGGAATGACCTGGCAAGTTGACTTTTCAGGGTATTGAAAGGTCAGGTCCCTAGAGAAATGACACTTCAACACCCAATCAACACACTACAGGCAAGCAATTCTCATTGAAGCTGCTCCATTTGTAAGAGTGATACTCTTTCCTTTCCCTGGACTCTTCTGTATGCTGGGCTTCCCGCTCTCTTCTCTGTATGTAGCAAGCCAGCTGGGGTAACTAAAGTGCAGTAAAGGAAAATAAACAGATCTGCAAAGTGCTGAGTCCAGTGATTTTCCCCAGGAGAATCTGCATGGCTTTGCAGAGGATTGTAATTAACACCTGACTGAAGCATGTTTATGAACAAAGTTAGGGAGGGAGAGATGTTTCAGCCATGAACTGAAGGGTTTTGAATTGGCTCAACTTTATGGGCTATTTTGGCAGTGGCCATGATTGAGTATAACCCTGAAATGAAAAGGAGCCTGGGGCTTCGTGCCACCTCCTCCTCCCACCCTGAGCTAGCTCCCAGTAAAAAGCATGTGTTTCCATTTAATACTGGATAAGAATCAGTTGATGTCTGGATTCAAATTCAAATGTTTATTCTTCTGTGGAATTATTAGCATTATTTTTCAGTTAGGTGTAGCTTACTTCTACCTCAGATTAATAAAATCCCTTCTTCATTTCTTATGATTACATTTCAGCTCTATCATCTCCTAAATTCTGTCTGTACCCTATTTCTAATCCTCTCTCCTTGTTTGTAGACCAAAACATTCAAGTTCTTCCAGAATTAAAAAGAAAAACCTTCCACTGGCATTAGCAGTGAGTTTAACAACAAAAACTGAGGACATCATGGACTTAATCCTTCACCAGTTTCCATTATTTTCCTATCAGAATGGTTCCATGAGCACACCCACTGCATTCTCTCTCTTCCAGGAGGAGTTTATGTTTGCATTTTCCTCTCTGTTTTTGACTGGCCTTAACTCAGATACGTAAACTCAGCTTACATGAGGATCTAATTCTATAGTAGGCTTAGCACAGGATATGGATTTTTGCTTCAAGGCCCACCAAGATGAAGCTGAGTTTAAACTTCAAAGCACCCATGTTTTACCAGCATTCCCATAATATTTAAAGTCACAGAAACCTGCTATGGTTAGCAGATTTATTTCCCACATCTTCAATAACTTGCCTCCCTATATATCATGCTTATAAGCAGTTCTACCTATGAAATTCAGTCTGAGCTCTCTTGATATTCCATACAGTCCAGTCAAGTGTTCTGTCGTAAGACAACGTGCATTGTGTAAGTACAGCACATAAATACACAGCAAACACTGGCGTCAATACTGCTGTGGGAGCAGAAACTCCCATGAGCAACTCCTAAAATCCTGGCTTTAGAACTACACAGGCTCACAGTTCTTTCCCTCTATAACCAGGAAAAACAAAAACTTCAAAAGAAGTAGGATGCAGCACTCAAGCAACACCTGGACCTTTCTGCTCTCTGTTGACAGTTTGTCACCAGTATACTGTGTAGCTTTGGTAGCATCCTGTTTGTTCCACAATCTGTTGTTGTGTTTCCTTTCCTGAAGCTCCTTTGGTGAACTGTTGAGTCAGACATCCTAATTTATTCATCTATTTCCCACAATTTTACTACAGTTTTATATTATTACTAAAAAAAAAAAAAGTGTTTTCTAAGAAATATATGCCAAAGGACAGTAAAAGTATACAAATTCTCTGCCCTTCTGCTCAGGAATGTTTAATCCTAGTATATGTGGAACAACTAAATGAGTCATAATGTCTAATGAACCAAAATATTTCTCTTCCTATAGCAGAGATAGGGAGTGCAAAGCACTATCTGCATATAGAGTACTAATAAAAACTAAACTAATAAAAAAATAAAATGTCCTAATAATTTGATAAAATGACTGTTTTGCTTAGCATTTCTCCAAGTCACTAAGATTTCCAAGCATTTGGTCAAATGACTGACGATATAATCAAAATGATGGTAAACAGACTGTCTATTTCATAAAAATCTCTTTGGGTAATCAGTCAAACTATGGAGTAATGCATTCTGTTTAAAAAAACTAAGGTTAAATGCTTGTGGCACTTATATGCCCATTAACCCCAGCACAGGTCTGAGTAATAGGGAAACATTTTCCTTGAGCTTGTTTAAAGCCAACAGATCTACTTGTTATCATTAGTGAGAGATTCAGTCTGGGAAGCTTAGTATTAAAAATTTGGCAAGAGCATGTTAGGCAAGTCCACTCTGTATCAGAGTTACACAATATTCATCAGCTCTTGCTGTATCTTCTCTCTAAATGTCTCTTTTACCAGCAATACTTGGGCAAACACATAGTAGAAGACTAGCTTTTCAGGAGTCTAGTAGCACACATTTTGAAAGAGAATTTGCCATGATGATCAAATTCACATGAATCTCTCACAATTCCCAAGTCTTTAGAGGTCTCTTTGTGATTACTTTTGGTACTGGACTGTATCAGAGGCAGACATGGTCATGATTCATTTGAAAAGAACAAAGCTCCACAGTTGTGTTCTTCTTCCCATCACCTCACCAACTCAAACATCCCTGAGAAGGCTGAATCTGGTGTGTGAATTGCTACCTTAGGCAACAGTTGAAAGTCTCACCAGGCAAAAGAGAGTGTCTTCCTTATTCCCCTTCATGCAGCTTCTCAACACTCTGTCCAGTTTTCAAAATTACTGCCAAAATATTTAACCCTGTAATTCAGTCATCAAAATCACAGTTGGAATCAAAGTTAAACAGTCCATGTGCAGGATGCGTGTGTGTGTGTGTGAATTTTGTCAGGCCTTAGTGACAAGCTACCAGCAAAAGACTATATCCCTGGTACTTTGCTTTAGGAAGGAATGTTGGGGTTTTGTGGTTTTTGTTTTGTTTTGTTTGTTTGTTTGTTTGTTTTTTGGGGGGGGGTTGTATGTTTTTTGGTTTGCTTCTTAGTATTCCTAGGAATAGAAAGGTTTTTTGAATGAATCCACCATTCTCTTCTTTTGCAATTTTCCATGAACACCACAAAAACCACACATTGCATTCTACCTTAGTGCTGCTATCTATGCAATTGATCATTTCTGGGAAAGATGAGAAATAATAGGAAAAGAATTGTCATTCAGAAACTGTTTCCTAAATGTATTAATCTTTTGACCTATTCATGTGTTCCTGCTATAACGTACTCCAACAGTCATAGCTTTGCTTGACTGTCTAGAACCTCAGCAGCACAGTGCACCCTGAACTCTGACTCTTGAGTGGAAGGTGACAGTCCTAAGTGAAAATTCTGTGCTTCACAAATGAAGATTTCATAACTGCTTTGCAAGTGACTCACAATTCTCCTTTTCTCTCTTGGGCAGAGTGACTCAAGTCCATTATGAGATCTAAAGATTTTGGAATACAATGAGCACCTTCATGAGGAAATTTGGCTGTGTGGACTGAAATCTGCTTTCACCGATGGAACTTGTTAGAATCTTCAAAAGGTCTCTCCTGTTTATGAAACCTGCAACATTTTAAAAAAGTAACCTGTGAAACACTAGACAAAGTTACTATTTTCTTACTCATAGTCTGCCTTTAAGCCTACAGAAAGTGGCACCAAAAAAAGGAACTAGAAAATCATGACAGACTACTGAGTGTGGCTTATGTTCCAGTATGCAGACTTATATATGTGGTTAATTTTACACATACCAACTTTCTCATTCAAGTTTCTTCACCTAAGTTAAATCAAAGCAGGTGTTTGTGGTCGTAAGTTTAAACACTTGACTATTTACAGGACCAAGTATGAGTCTACTGCTGCCACTTTACCTTTCCAGCTCTTTTTTCCTCAGTCCAGGGCTCTGTTGTCATCCTCTGTGGAATTTGGAACGTACCTTCTCTGATGCTGGACGAGAGCCTTTATTTGTTTAGGGGAGGGTAGACATCTAGACAACAACAAGAGTAGAAATGCCATCAAATAACTATACTTGTATTTTCAATTTAATCTTTTGACTAAATACAGTGCAGAAAATAAAGTCAATACTTGCCAGATCTTTTGGGCCAAATCCAATTGATTGTTTCTAGATTTATGAAAAAGCAATGGAAAGTTGCATTTGTCCATCTTTTCCCTCCCTCCCAATATTTTCTTTTCCTCTTCCCCTCCTCCACTGGTTACTTCACCAGTAGGAAAATATAGGAAAGGCAGAGGAAGACTTGGGTGTACAGTTGTCTCTGCTTCATATAGAAGTAAGCAAAATCAATCAGGCAGGCAGGAAACAGCCAGCAGTATGTTGCAGCCAGGACTCCCACACATCAGCCTGAGTCACTGCAGAGCTCCCTTGAGTGGTGTGTGCTTCTGCCCCACAGCTCAGCCAAATTATAAAGCTTCATCTGCTCAGCCCTGCCATGGGCACAGGGTGAGATAAAGGCACAGAGGAACAGCCTTTGTGCTGGCCCTTTACCATCCATTACACACTAGTCATGAAGCAGACCTGAATATTCCTTGTCTGGGTACAACTTCATCATTTAAAAATTAAAACACATGCCACAGCAAACAATGGTATTGTCTCCTTGACATCCACAAACAGTTCAGGATCATTAAAATTACTCCAGCCTCCTCATCTCTTCCCTTCTGGGAACAGAAATAAATGAGTTTTACACTAGATCATGATTGACTAGCTCAGTTGCCAAATTTGAAGACTACAAGTGCCTAGCAAAGCTCAAATATATTATGATACTCCATGGAGAAGGGAGACTTTCTCAAGGTCTCTACTGCCTCTTTCCATTTACCTCACACTTACCCTAAATACAATATTAGCTGAAGGAACTTTGCACCTTCCACAAGGCACTCAATATGTGAAAGGATGATGCCCATAGTCAGTCAGCCTCTAAACCACACATGAGTTTACAGATCAAAATCAAAGCTCTATGCACTGAAGCAACTCTGGAAGCCAGGGCAGACTTTGGAAAATGAGAATATGCTGCCTGTGGCTAGCTCCACTAAATAAGAAAGCAGCTGCATTTGTACAACTGGCTTTAAGACTTTCAGGTTTTGCAGGCAGACACCATTTTCTGACATCTGGGAGGGAAATGTGAACTCCACGCTTGCCACATACAGGGTCCCAATCAGATCTAAGATTTAACAGCAATACTTGATTTCAGTCCAATTCATTTTGGGATTGGGGTTTATTATTTTGAAAACGACACAACTGACTATCAGAGAGCAGCACTACAAGATGAACAGAAATGTACATGTAGATTAGGGTTGGAAGGAAAGTAGTTTTTCCTATGAGACCTTGTGGATTTAAAAAAAAAAAAAAGCTACTCAGTGTATATTTACAAAAGGAAAAATGGAATAGAAGAATCCTATCTTTTGGCTAATTACAGCACACATCTGGGAAACTGAAAAGAACTAAAAGATGTTCAGTGTCTTAAAAGTACAAAGCAATGTATTTCCCAGGTTACTAGCCTATAAAACAAAAAGCAGGCACAGTCATGAACTCAGATGCTACACTACTGCATGTTAGTCTGCACTGGGTTGAAGTGCTGCGTAGAACTTTAACATGGCAGAGAATGTCAAGTACAGGGGAGAAAGCAAAAAGAGAGGAGAGAGGGAAGTGTTCTGTTAGAAAACTTTCCCAGTACCTCCTGCACACATACACACACTTCCCTCACCTCGACTAAGAGCCACTTTCACATGATCCAGCCACGGCCTTTTTTCCATCTCAGTTGTCACTGATCTGAGGCTTTTTGTCCACTGTCAGATGGCACATGCCATGTGTCAGACAAGTTTTTTTTTTTTTTTAGACACAATTAAAACAAACTAAGAGGCACCCTGCCCCAGCTGCACTTCTGCTCTGATTTAGGCTCTGTTCCAACCTTACTGGAGACAACAAAGCAACCAAGGGTGGAAAGGCACCCTCTTCTACAATTAACATCATTTGTATCATGTAAAATACTCAGGACAGAAGCATGAGGGGTTTATGAATATCAGCTGAAATCAGGCTCATAGAGAAGGGACAATATTTGCATTTCTATTGCTCAACATTGTTTGGGTTAGGACTTATTGCAATTTTCTGATTAACTACCTGCAGGCATGCACCAGTTTGACCTTTTGCATGCTAAATTGCATGCAGTAAATTAAATTTTCCTCTCTTCTTACTGAGATAAACAAGGCCAGTTACATGACTCAGGCTGCTCTTTTCCTCCTGCCATCCCATATGCAAAGTCAATCCTAGCCAGTTAATCCTCTAATTTAAGAGCAGACTTCTGTATTTTTGTAAGTGATTAGAAGGATTTTGATTCTTTGAAGCAGTTGTGGGTCAATAATTTGTATTCAGAAATAAGTGCAAGTAGCATCATTAGAACATAAGTTTCCTAATAAGAGGTGTGCACGAGCACTTCAGACACAGGTGAATGAGCAATGTTCATTATTATTGCTTTATAAATTTGATTAAACACTATCATCAGCTACAATGGCTACTTGGCACACTTCTCCAGAAAATATGAGAGGTAAAATAATAGGGGGAGGAGAAAAGACCATGTTCAGGTGGTCATCAGTTGTCTTTTTGTATAGACATAGATTAGAAATTCTTGCATCAATGTCAGCTATTCAAAGTTTTTAAATACTAACAGATAATTTGAGAAAGATTTAAATTGCACCATTACTTGGATATTGTCATTATATCCTCAACTGAAATTATGCAAATGAGAGAAAACCTTCCTGAAAGTAGATGAAGTTATTCTGAGTCCAACCACACAGACTCAGCAGTACATATTCCCAAAAAAATCACAGGGAAATTTAATTAATTTACAAACTACACTGCTGACTTTACACAGATGAATATTACAGGGAAAACAACAATTCAGGCTGTGAAAGAAAACTGTAATCTGTCCTTTCTCTCTAACCCTTGATGCAATGGGAGCTAGGAAAGATTTGTTTCATTCTAAGACGCATTATACTTTATCCCACAGTGAAAAGAGAAAACTTGGTTGCTACACTAAAACAGAGAAAGAGTCTTGATGCTTTTTTAATCTTAGATAATATCTCCTCAGAGAGGGAAGACTCTGTGCTTGTCTGTGCAAAGGCAATTTCAGACCCTGCCTTCTTCGAATACGTAGAATAGAAGGCAGTCACAATTTCCTGATGGAGCACATCATGTCTGCCCCACAGAGTTTACTTTTGCTGCTATTGTGCAGTGAAAGCTTATGTTCTGTTGCCATACCATGGCTGGTATAAAATGCTAGGTCTACTTTCAGTCCAGCCATGGCAAATTCAGCAGCAAACAGTACATTCTTGGCAGCTCCGATGACCGGTTAAGCTCAGTTAATGGCAGTGATGTACCATCAGTTCTCAAAACCTTCCAGACAGAAAAAAAAACTTAGAAGAAAAACCACTCTACCACAGACTCCATGTTGCTCAAATGGATCAGCTCATGACCTTTCCAAACTTTTAACAGAATAGGTTCTTCTGGAAAAATGGCTTGCAAACACTATTCATTATCACTCTGACAAACTCTTGTCACAAACACATCTCTCTTTTATAATAACATATAAAAGAGCAATATGCTTGCTCTTCACAGCAATGGTTTTTACAGAGAAGCACTGATTGGAAAGAAGTTATGTGCTTGTTGATGTTTTGATGAAGAGGTTTTGTTTACTTTTGAGTTAAAGATTTTGTCTTTTTTTTCAAAGGATTGAGGTGCCCTGATTTTACTCTACACTTCATCTACCCCTTACACAGAGGTTCTCTCAGTAAGAAACAGAAGAACCAGCATGATGTGACTAAATATTTCTCCTTCAGCCACAAATCACAGTTTGAAAATTTCGGCTCTGCTTACCTGATATAAACAAAAGCAGATGGCAAACTGTATATTTACCATGACTGCATTAGGATTTATAGGACATAACTATTTGCTTATACCAGTCACTGTTAAATTTTACTGGCTCTTTTTATTAGCATGTATCTGTGGGGGAAAAAGACTTCTGAACTGATCAAAAGAAGCCAATTATCATGCAAGAGAATGTTTTTAACTTAAAGAATAGTCAGTATTTGTTACATGGACCCTCTGCCATTTCTTCAAGAATGTAATGGCATATATGATCAGTTCCTTGTTGAGTCAAAAAGTAGAAGCATAAATCTTCATGACTCCTTAAGCACCACCTATACAGAGATAACTGTTTTTCTCTGTATGCTTTTGCAAGGACATTCCAAATGCATCTTCTGGAAGAAAAGAAACAATTTCTCTTAATTTGGCAAATCTAAGAACAAAGCCAAATGAAAGCATCATATTCCTACCATACACTGCACAAAGCTAAATGAGTTGCACTTCCTCATCCTAGAAAATTGTTTGGCCAAGAGCTTCCTGCCTCGTTATCATGGCCAAGCTAAGTGTTATAGGAATCAGAGATAAATGATTCTTCTCTCTGTTTAAAAAAAGTTATTCTCAAAAGGAAAAAAAGTGATGTTTTGATTCGTGTTCAGTTATCCCACTGCTCTACCTGTTCATAAACATTCCTTTTTATTAACCAATGTACATTGAAAGCCATGCTTCATATACTGTATGTAAACATAGGTGTAATTTGCATTAGCCACAGGTGCCCACGATGTAAAAAAAGCAACAAACCCAAAACTCAGATACTATGCACTATATTAAAAAAAAAAAAAAAAAAAAAAAAACACAAGCAGAGCAAATTTCTAGATGTCAGTAGGGGAAATAAAAGAGAAGTCACATTTCTCAAGGTCTTATCCCATGAGCTCAAGTTCAAAGATTCCACAAAGCAGCCCCTGCTGGTTCATATAAGATTAGGTAAAGGGACCAGAAGGGAAGAAGACTAACTGAGCCTCAATGAAAATAATATCAAAAGGAAAATAATTCAGACAAACTGATGGTAATCAGCATAGCTGTGAGAAAGAGATAAGGTTCACTTGGGAAATCCTCCTAGATACCCATCGTAATTTGTTTAGCCCATAGTTCAGTGTTCTTGGTATAGTTTCAAATCTTTCTACTTCTCTATTATACCAAGAGACAATGAAATCTGTGTCGTCTAACTTATCATTTACAATGTTGTAAGATCTTTACTAAGTCCATATACCAGAATCACACTGTGCAAAGTTCTTTGACTTGTTTTCACATATATCTCTAGGTATGGATACGTGTGCATAAAGCCACATACAGCTTTATAATCCATATCGTTGTATATATTGTGTATGATCATACAAAGCATTAAACTTAAAATATGCTGTCAAATATTTTTTCAACTCCTTAATTTCAGTTTGTAAACATTTAAGGAGTACTTGCTTCTATAAAGTAAGGTAACAGAAACTAAAGAGATAAATAAATAGCAATATAAAAAAAATTTCTCCTTTATATTCTGGTTGCATTGCTCCTGTAATATGTTATAACTATGTGGTACATATTTTTCTGTGTGTAAGGTATATCTAAACCACTTCTAGATCTCCAAGAGAGTCTTCTCAGGGGTCTGGGACACACGGTTGCTCCAGGAACCTTTGAGGAAGTAAAAGCATCACACAGTTCTTAACGCTGAGGCAGGATGCTCATATTTTTTCATTCCAGACATCTTCTCCCACCACACTTCATGTATGCTTGCACTTCTGACCTGAACCTCCAGCAACATGGAGGAATTTGTACTGTATGCCACAATGTGACTGTGTTCCCCAGCAAAGCTATTGCCTGGTGCATCTTATTTCTTTTTTTCGCTTCTTCTTCAGGGTTGGGGGCATAGGGGGGCGTCCCTTTACAATGGCAATAAACTATACCAGGTCTTGGGTTCTGTTTCACTTTGGCTCTGTTAATGAGCCACAGGCAGGGCAAGGATCCTTTCACACCAGCCTCCAGGTTGAAAGTCAAAAGAGCTTTAGCCTCTTGAGTAATATCTTGATTACTTGATAGCCCCAGCAGCCAAAAGATTTGTTTCCACACTTGGCTCCTGATAGTCTTACACAAGGAGGCTGAAACTGAATAAGCAGAAGATATCACAGGCCTATGAAACTGAATGACAAACCACTCATTGAATTCAAATAGCCAGAAATATTAGTTTAAGCTTCCAGGACAGCACAGAAAGTGTGAGCAGTTCTTCCAACGCTGATTAGTTTTTCCTTTTTCACTTTTCTCCGTTTTCTTCCGCTAACTTGCTTAGAATTGGATAGGGTAGATGGATTTCCTTCTGTGGCACCAAGAATTATATATTAAAATATTTAACCGCAAGGATCCACCAAACACTCCCAATATGTCCAATCACTGGCATACAGAATTCTGTCCTGGAGGTGAGTATGAAAAGGTGTAACCACCTAACTTTTGTATCGCAGGAAATACGTGCCCATAGGGAATATGTACTTTGATGAAAAGGGTAACTTTGCTCTTAAGCAAATAAAGTGGGCAGAACTGGATGAAGGGATTAATGGCAGAGGTAAAATTAACTTCTGATGTCCCCACTAAAAGGAACCAGTCTCTCTTAAAAGAGGGAGAAAGGCTTATAGTGCTATCTGGCCGTAGTCAGACCTCCAAGATGAGTGCCTACTTTTTGCCTGTGCTTAAAGATGGCCTGAAATGCAAGTAAAGTAAAGATCTGGAAGAGTCTTTGATCTCTTACTCCTGGTGATCTCTTCTTACCTTTCCTTTCCCTCAACTTCCCCACCAGAAAAATGGGGATAGTTCTGTCCACTTCTTAGGAATATTAAAAGCACATTTTTGTTTCTTACCTATGAATCTTGGCAATTAGGGAGTGAGTTAGTTAAGCACCAAATAAGTGAAACAAACTGTGCAGAGCAAGGTATATGAGGTGATAGTAGAAGTCAGTCAGCCAAAGGGCAAGCTAATGCTGCCAAGCATGACCTTTGACAGGAGGGTCAGAAATCACAGGGCAAACCTAGAAACAGAGTGGCTCTTTAAGCCTTCTCCTTGGGCTACAGGACGAGCTTTACCTGTTCTATTCACTTCTATCTGGAAACAAAAACACTTTTTGGTTTCACTTAAGTTGTGATGATTGCTTCAACTTCTGCCATCAACAGACATTAGGCCATGATAAGAAAGCTCTCATTTATGCCACAGTGTTGGCCATGTCAAAGGAGAATTAACAGAAGAAAGAAGAAACAGACTACGTTTTACCAGTTATAAAACTGAGGCTTTCACTCATTCATACACATTCTTAAGTTAGCTGTCCTTAAAGGCCACCATCCTTCAGTTTCTCTAAACACTCCAGTGAAAGCTTGGGAAGAGGGTAACTTTAAGCTCAAACACCTGATAACATGGAAATACTTCTATAGCATATTTTCAAGTAGATGATTAAGACTTAACAACCTGAATTTAAGTTTGATTTTGAGAGTCAAACACACAGTTCCAGAATAGCATTATTGCTGGTTGCATCACCAAGCGAACAGAGGTGGCCTCACCTGACTCCCGAAGCTAGCCAGTGCAATGGAAATTACAAATATTTTTCATAGAAATGACTGCAAATTAAGTCAAAACAAGAATATTCATTCATGTAACTGACAACTAATTCTGAAATAATGAATACATTTAAGAGTAACACAGTTTTTAATTGCAAATTTAAGAAGGGAAAAATAAGCAATGTGCTGAATAAATTGTTCATTATGAATGATTCATCCAGAGCTAATAACTATCCATCTCTACAAATATTGTCATAAGGTGTAATCAGTTGGTATAAAACACTAGAAAGAAACGAGTCACAGCAAAATGAGGTACTATTACTGCAGCTTCAGAACCAAAGGATGAACTTCATAACTCTCTAGAAAACCTCCCTAACTGCAGATGCTCCTACACGAGCAGAGTTTGAACTGTGTTTTTCTGCCACATGTCATAGAATAGCTTAGGTTGGAAGGCATCCCAGAGATCATCAAATCCAACCTCCCTACCATGGCGATGTCCCTCGACTAGACTAGGTTGCTCAAGGCCCCATCCAACCTGGCCTTGAACACCTCCAGGGAGGGGCATCCACAACCTCACTGGGAAACCTAACCCAGAGTCTTGCCACCCTTGTACTAAAGTCATGTCATGGCTGAGATCTGCACAGCTCAATTATCTTTTGACCCTACAGGTAGCGTGAGCCATTTACTCTCCCCTCCTCTATTTTTTTCCTCCCTCCTCCTTGGAAAGCCAGAACTAGAGGCATGGGGGGGGAAGTCTCTGACCTAAATTGCTGCATGAGCAAAACTCCTAAACACTGCTGCTACATATAGCTGGGGAAAAAGATGATGGGCCTGTCTCAAAAAAGCCCCCGACCATCATGTCTGAGAGCTCTTCTCAGGCATCCTCAGCCTAAACATTTTATGGAGCGGGGGGTTGAAGGTCACCAACTGTCAAAACACAGCACAAGTCACACCGTGCACCAGCGAGGAAACTAAGCAGACCTTAAAGATGGAGTTCAGGGGCTGCACTTCTTAATGTGTGCTACAAATGCTAAAGCCGTCCTTAAAAAGGAACAGGCTTTTCCCACTAAATCTTCCTGATTTTTACAAGTTGAGCTCAAAGTTAAGGGAGGGTGAGTTTTAAACGATCAATGCACATGTGGAATTAGACTACTCTAAATGTCTTTTTTTTTTTTTTTAAATGGAGGGAAACAACCACCCAACTTTGAACTGCCAAATTTTAACCGGCAGCAAACTCCAAAGCACCAGGTGGTTTCATAAACCCAAAGGTTCATAAATCTTTTCTTTCAAGTTTCCAATTTCACAAAAGAGCTTGTTTTCTTTGCGGTTATTTTTCAATGTTTCGTCCTCCCCCCCCTTTTCTTTCCTGCCTTTGGGCGGGTGACCTGGCAACCCCTGATTGCCTTTTAAGCTGGTGGTGCTGGCTGCTGCCGGCGATGGCGGGGCCAGGCCGCCCGCTGGCGGGGCAC